>NW_025937175.1:0-87428 GCF_000764305.2 Hyalella azteca
CAAGAAAAATCATATATTATTGAAAGATAATTAAAGGCATACTGTACTGAGTAATGTGAGTATTACGTCTGTTCCTCCACAAACTGCTCGTGCGCGGCAGCGCGCCGTAGAATTAATGGCTGGGATTGCGCGAACACGTGCGCGAAGAGAATCAATTTTCATTACATTGCGCCAAGTGTGCACAGCAATAGCTTAAAAAAAGTGAAAATGCGCGGGAAAATTCACCAAAAACATACATCATCCTGAGTGTGGGCCACATGGACATGGGCAGTGGGCACTGGGCTAAGTGCCTTAGTCTGGGCTACCCGCAGTAACCCGCTATACCTTCAAACAAATTGTAAATTGTAACCCATATGGATAATTTCAGAATAATATTGATCAAAATAGAAAAAATTATCTAATACATGCATTTGAGCACTCTAAAGATTACTAATTTGATTAATGGCTCTTGATTTCTGACCTGGCGTCTCAACTCTCAGTTAGCCTAAATGCTGATCATAAAAAGAAAAAATACTTAAAGCTCATCATACCTGTCATTATCCTGTTTCAAAAGCACATATCCCGCAATAGAGAGCGAGATAACACATGAAACCCCAAAACAAACTTTCGAGGCGGTAGACATTTTAATCAAAGTTAAAACGTAAAAAGATATGTCAGGTGCAACGTGCGGTAGATCATTCTTTTATTTACAAACAAATATTCCGATGCAGAACATGGTCCGTTGGTGTGGAAATAAAGTCACGTTTCTCTCAATGATTTCTTATACATTTTTGTGAGTTATGAACTGTGTATTTGTGCCGACTCAAAAAAATAATCTTATTGTTGATCAAATAATTTATGGGCGAAGAAATTAGACAGTTCTTAGGCTTAGAATTTGCCAGGTAATTATCAGCGAAAAATATATGAATATAATGTGATATCGTATGACAGTCCAGTGAGACGGCTCCAGAATTCTTGTTAGTGTTCCGTTTCCGTAATATCAGAAATCATGAGTTGGATGAAATATTCGTAACTTAATTCTTCCCACTACAAGTTGGAACGAGGTCAAGGTTAACCGTTCAAGGAGAATGCGTCAGCTGCGTTCATCGAGTTAATATCTAGTGTATTTCGTCCTATATTTCGGTAAATTTGACTTACAAGTAATCATTTATAAATCTCCTATAACTTGAATTTCTGATGAGTGCCCTATTATTATGCTTCTATAATATATAGGCCTACCATAATAGGCAGGGTGGCCCAGTGGTTTAGTTACAGCTCAAAACTTCAGAGTACCTACCATGATTGGCGTGGGCCGTGGGTTTGATCCCAGCTCTATAACATACTACTTAAACATAGTGATGTCGGCGCTCAAGCGTAGGCCTGGCCGCCTGATGTGGCCAGTTGCCCGACCCCCCCCTCCAGTGTGGAATTCTGTATAGTTAATATATTCTCATGTTAATATATGAAAACGTATCGAAAAATCAACCCTACCACCACGTTACACCACCTCACCTTCCACTGCAGTGAAATCATATAAACTGAGCTCATTGGAAACTGCCTGCCGCTCTTCCGAAATCACGCGTGGTTTGAAATCCAATCCCGTGTTGCCAACGCCGAATCAAGTTAACTAGTCGTTTATCTGTAGGCTAGCGGACACATTTTTGCAATGAATACATTCTAAAATAAAAATAAAACACATCCAGAATCTTAAAAATCTCACGATTGGACAATACCAACAAACTTTTCGATATCACACCAAAGTNCCCGCTAGGTATTCAATTCAGTATCACGATAGCTTACATGTGATGTAGTTCTGATCGTCTGAACTCTGAATTGCGTGTTTAGTGTCGCATGATGGAAATCCCTGCCTAATGATTACCTACATAATGAAGTTTAGTTCATTGCGGTCAACTTAAGAGACAAACTTTTAACTAACTAATACTTTATATAAGTCTAAGTTTAATTGTTGAGTGAAAGGTGCAGGCATAAAACTTCCAAGTGGTTAGGTACTTTATAGAAACTGAGCAAGTTAGCCTATGTATTTTATGCCTTTAAGAATAAGAAGTTCATTTTTTTGCCTCAAATAACAATGTTGGATAGAAAAAGTGGTCTTGGTGGATCGAAATAATATATGAACCTTCAAAATTAGAATTCCATCCTGCCCCCCTCCTGGAGGGGGTGCTTAGGAGGAGGGGGTGTCGACCACCCCCTCCTCCTAAGCATGATCGCGGCCTCGGACCTACTTCACAACCGGGTCCTCTGGCTGTGCTGCTACCTTAGAGGCAGGCAGGCATCCTGCCGCTACCTGAGAACACAATTGCCTATCAGACTCAGAGCTATACACTCGGGCATTCCCCAGGGCTCAATCATAGTGGCAAAGCAGAGAGTTTTTTAGACTCTCCTTCAAGTTCATTTTTGAGTTCTATAAGTAGACAAGCAAAATATCATGGATACCAGCATGGCAGCATTATCATACATAAGAAATTGGTTTAAATCTTGAGTAAATGAGGAAATTAAAAATGAACTGATTCTAAAAAAGCTCTGGTTTGTCACTATGGGCTCAATCATCTCGCCGGCCCTTTTTAACCATTTCATCTCCGATATCCCAGTGCCGTCCCCCAACATTGCCTCATACACGGACGACCTTACCATTTTCGTGTCGTCCCTGAGGCTCGATGCTGCGGAGGCTGAGTTCGCCGTGCTCGGTGGCCAAGAACGGCAAGCTCAGCCTCTTATTGGTCGGTGGCCAAGAAACTGGCCGTGGCTCCTGGCAAGTCATCGGTCACGCTCTTCACCCCAGGTACGTACCAATCCTGATACTACCCATCTGCCACCACACTCAGGATGATGTATGTTTTCGGTGAATTTTCCCGCGTATTTTCACTTTTTTTAATCTATTGCTGTGCACAGTTCGCGCAATGTAATGAAAATTGATTCACTTGGCGCACGTGTTCGCGCAATCCCGGCCATCAATTCTACATCTGCCACAATCTGCAACGGCATCATCCCCTGGACAAAACCCCCAAAATCCTAGGCGTCACCTGGGATACGCACTTCACGTTCTCCCCCCATGCAAGAGCCATAGCCACGAAAGCGACTGGTTCTCTACGCATCTTAAAAGCCCTAGCTGGTACCAACTGGGGCTTCTCCAAGGAGGACATCATTTCCACCTACCGAACCATCACGCGCCCAATCCTCAACTACGCGGCCCCCATCTGGTGCCCTGTTGCCTCGCACACAGCAATTACCAGTCTGCAAACAATTCAAAACACTGCACTGAGACTAGCCACCAGCTGCCTCAAAATGGCCCCGATCTCCCATCTTCACCAGGAGACCGGCGTCCTCCTCCCCTTGTTAGCGCACCTGGACCTGGCTTGCGCCCAGTTCCTCGCCAGCGTCCTCCAGCCCTCCCATACCTCATTATGCATTGTTTCTGCTCCACTTGGGGACCGCCCCATGAAAGCCTCCATTCAGTTGAGGTTCGGCCACCTTGTCACACCAGTCTTGGCAAATGTCATCTTACCCGCTGGTGCATACGGAGAAGCCAAACGGGCTCTCCGCAGGGCGATCGCCTCCCACGTCGCGGCGACTGACGCCATAAACGCCGTCCTCGCTGCTCCTCCACCGGCAATAGCATCGGCTGAGGCCTAACTCCCGCGTCCCTACCGCTCAGCGCTATCCCAGCTCAGCTCGGGATACTGCAGCTCCCTGACGTCCTGCTCCGCTAGGATCGGACGCTCCCCTAGCTCCGCCTGCCCGGTGTGCAGGGATCCCCTCCAGTCCGTTCAGCACCTCTTCGCCTGCCCCGTCTTCTTAACGTCCCTCAGCGTCTCTTCGTTTTGGGACAGCCCCGTGGAGGCAGCGGCGTTCCTGGCCACCCTCCCTGCCTTTGCCCATCTCCCCCCTCTTCCGGTGCCAGTTCCCCGCCAACCTCCTGAGCCGCCCCCCCCCCTGGCGAGCGTGACGGACGCAATAAACAACAACATGAACAACAAAGGCAGCAAACACACCAAGTTAGCTAAGCAACACAGTGCAGAGAAAAGCAAAGCGCAGTCATGCATTTCTAATTTGTGGTTTGCTGATGGCAATGCTGCTGCAGCTTCTTGCTCCAAACTCAGCACTGTAGTGTCTACTGCCACTGTGAATGTAGAGATGGAGAGCAGGCCTCTATCCACTGTCAAAGCCAACCCCAATGGCAAACTGACCAGCTTTGTAACAAAAGAAGATGTAAAGCTTAGTAACAAAAGAAGACCCAGAAGAGGAATGCTCTGTTGGATGAGCTAGATGAACTGAAGAAGAAGAAAAGGTGTACAGAGGAGGGCATTAACAGCAGATGAATATGCAGAAGCAATGGAAAGAAAGGGGGATTTGAAAATTATTGCTAAGTTCAACGCCATGAGGCAATTTTTGAAAACAAAGCAACAGGAGCTAGACACTCTTGAACTGAACTTTAAAGAAAAAGTTGATGAAATAGAGCTGCCAGTTAAATGTTAGGGTAGTGGTGTTGAATCATATTCTGAACTGTATTGACATTATCATATACAATATTGTGTGCATAACTCAATATTTGTTGTGATTTGACACTATTGAATTCATAATAATAAAAGTGTGGGCTTCATTTTCAGATTTGTGTCATTTCTGTTCCTCTGTGTCTGCCTGCTCTATGAATTTACATGTTTGCTATTAATCAACTGTAGGAGATGATAGAATATGCACGGTTAGTCTTTCAGTCATGCTAAACCTGTCATATACAAGTCTTGGAAAATTATATTAATGGTCATGGAGAGTCACGGAAATTTTTCTCTAAATACTGGGAAGAAACATTAAAATGAACTGGTTCTTAAAAAATATCTCCACTTAATCACTTGATACCAAAGTGACAAATTTTCAATACACTTAGAATCTTGCAGCTAGATAGTGCATTTTTCCAAGTTTCCTTAACGAAACATAGGTGGTAATTTATCTAGCCAGAATCTTGTTGCTCTGAAAATGGCAGGAAAGCTCTAGTCCTTGCATGAAAAGTAGATATATTCCTTGCCTATGCAAATGCCAAACGATGACTTCAATTGCTAGTAAATCATAAAATTACATTATTCCAAATCTTCATTTTTTCAATACAAGTACTAGCAAAAACCATGATTTGCCAAACTGTTAGTTTGATTTCCAAGTCAAGTAAAAATATTATTGCAAATGTTTAATTTTTCTGTCAAAGTAGCAATAAGAACCTTTTCATTAGCTAAAAAAGCATTTAAGTCAGGCATGTGATAATGTATTTTTGATGTTTTTGTTAAAGGAACCACGTATGTAGTTAAAATACAGTGTGTCATCATCGATGCGATCATCAATGAACTGTTTTGGGCGCAGTCATTGTGCAATGTGCAACATGTTTTGGCAGAGTGTGGTGCTGAATTGCTTATGTTAAAAATATTTTATGAAATGACACATTTGCTGACCATGATATGTTTTTTATCTAACCAATATACCTATACTTTGCATTGCAAGCCTTTGCTGACTCAAGATTTAATACCCACCAAATGATGTCATATTAGAGCTGCAAGACTCCAGAAAATAGTATGACTTATAAAATCCTGAAAAGGGTAAGATTGTCTGTGTGATGGGCATTTTTGTCCCATTCATGGAGAGCTGTGTGCAATATTTATAGTTAGGCTTTTTTTAATGTCAGTGGAATTTAGCCACTCATGTTACCAGAGTATTTACCTATATATCGTGTTGCACAGGCAGGGAATATATCTACTTTCTCAACCACAACTGTAGGTTTCCACCAATTTTTTTTCCTGAATTCCTTCATCCGTCACATACTTCTATTGCAAAGCCCAACAGCTAAAATTTCATATTGATTGTCCTTGAGTTTCTCATATCAGCTGGGTTTAATGTGTGAGTAATATTTTGAAAGCTACACTATGCACTATTTGAAAGTTATGAAGTGTTTTTGTAATTTTGAATGAAATTAACTCAGACTTCTTTCAAATTTAATTGTTTATTTAAAAAATCTATGAATGTTTAATATCGAAGAGTTCTTACGTCTAGTTTATTAGGTATCCAAATTTTGAGCAGGTGATGCAATAGTGCAAAAGAAGCTTTAAATATGGAGCACAAGTTTAGGATGTTTGTAGTCACTAACTTCTTTATGATCCAACAAAGTTGATAAAAGGGAGTATTTTTTGAAATATCAAACATTAGATGCCTTGGAATTATGGTGAAATTTAGTTATCATGTGAAAAATTTTCCTATTCAAAATTTTCCATTTGAATTTTACTTCATTTTGGGAATAAATGAGCATTGTATGATAGCATTTTTGTTCTATTCAAGTTTCTTGTAGTATGGTATATGATAAAGTGAGCTGAATATTTGCAATGTTGCAAGGACATGTCTCTTCCGTTCAGTTTTTTCACTCCATCAAGTTACATGGGATAAACAATTGCTTTTTGAATTGAAGAAATGTAGTGTTGGGGCATGTATGATAATATTAGCAAATAAAAGCTTATTTGTGCCAACTCCTGTAGTCCTGTTGCATTACCATGATTTTATTTTATTGAAGTTTTTATACATGACTGCCATTTGCTGCTGACTCAGTTTTATTTTGCAGAAACTAATTTATGGTTTTTATTTATGTAAAAATATCCAATTTTATAAGTTTTTGTAATGTCCTACTTCAGTGATAACTAAACTGAACCTTGCACTCAAGATTTAGAATTTAATCAGGTAAGATTTATCTATTTTTTCATGTACCTATATATACGATTGATCTCTCTTGATATGGTTTTACTCTTTAGTTTCTCCAGCATATTTTAGTAACTTTTTTTAAATATAACTAAATAAGGCTTTATAAATCTTTTTTGTAATGAAATTTAATTCTTTTTGTCTAAATGTTAAAGAATTTTTCATTGAAGTAAAGTATCAAAGTCTGTGCTAAATCCTAAATGTGTGTTAGGCTTCTTCCAAAAAGTTTTTCATATATACGGTACGTTATGCTCTGTGTATAATGTACATTATCTAATTAACCTTTATGCCATTGTTCCCGGTACGCGTTACTGAATGGATTTTTATAGCAACTACAGATGAAAAGTTACACGAATAATAGGTAGAAATTTCAACTTTTATGGATGAATTAGGTTGGACCACTTGACACAGTAACGAAATTAGAAGAAAATGTTGGATTATATCCGATTTGCCATGCCCATCGCGGCCAATCAATTAATCTTGGAATTCGGGTAGGATTACGAACTTCTGATCTCTTAGGAAGGAATAATTACCTATAAACATTCCCCTGTCTTATAACATGTTTACATTACCTGCTTTCTTTTGAATTTCATAATTGCATAATTAAAACTTATTTAACATGTACAAGCTTTCAATTTGAAGACTTACTTGTTTACGTTTAGATCTCTCGGTAGGATTCGGTCACAATTATCTGTTCTTTAAATAATCATTAATAGATAAATGAATGTTTTTTTAAACCTAAACAAACTGGACTCGAGAACGAAACTGCCCTGATAACAACCGATTGGCCCGTACAATCGATTGGCTTACTGATATTGGCCCGCACAAGTTACGGAAGCATTTCTATTGTGTTTTGATGAGATAGCATCTGTTTGATTTACGTCTCCACGGTATTTTGTACGAGGTCCTCTACAGTAATTTTTTCATCACTTTGCTTGAATCTACACTAGTGAAAACATCGTCCAATTTGGCTCTCTTGTCTACAAACCATTTGTCTGAGAGATCCTGCCTGAATGCACAACAAACGAAGGTTATTTTTTTTCATGATTGACGATTCAACTTGGAAATAATTAACCTGAATGCACGAACGAATGAAGATAATATTTATTCGTGATTGGCGGTTTAACTTGGAAATAATTTACATAGTTTTGAAATTTAAGATAGACCATAAGTCGTACCGCCACATCACTGAACAGCGTTCGGTTTTTACAAACGAACAGAAAACATAGATCATGCTCTCCGCCGTCGATCCCTCTCTTATCAACGAAACCTTTCAGCTATTGACCTCTTTCGATTTAGTTCGGTAAGTTTCGACACAGAGGCTTTAATCTAGTCCCTACGAGTGTTGTACTGCAACGAATATTGCGATTTACTATAGATTACAATTTGCTAGAACGTGCTTGATTCTGCTATGCATCACTATTAGCTGCAGCGAATTTTACAAATAATCGATTTTTAAGCCTGTGGTATTACGGTTTAGGTTTTGATATTTTACTCCACCGCTTAGTCATCATATTATTTCGTTCGTCGTTGAATCAAGATTCAACGTAAAGTATTGAATCAAGATTGTCGTTGAATCAAGATTCAACGACGAAAATTCGTCGAATTAAGATTCAACGACAACGTAACACGAAGCTTAGAGGAACAACACACAAGTCTTCTTGTGAACAACAGCGAACCGTAGCCTGTTTTTACACGATTCTTTAATAAATGTAATAATTTTCAGTTGTGTGATGACCGTTGCCATGACTATACAGCAGTTATTATCATGCGTGTTCATTAACGTGAACGTATGATATCGTTATTACACTCATTACATGATACTCTTTTCGAATCCTATGATTTCTCGTGCACGATTACGTTACCTAGTTCTGAAATGCAAGAACTGTGTGAATCTGCCTTTTGAGAACTATAGGAGTTCAGTGTGTTTGCTGGAGCCACTCACTAACGTTCAGTTCTTGCTAACACAAGGTTAATTACGGTAACCATGCAAGTTAATAACTGCTGTGTGCCGCGCCAGAAAACCTATTGCGTGCACGAATGACGAAGAGCACGGTTTGGTTTGCAATCATCTCAATATCGCCGATAGTGGATTTTTTCACACTCTTCTTGTATTAATTAATTAATTTTTTCACATTAATTAATTTTTTCACATTAATTTGTTTTTTATTAATTAACTTTTTCACACTCTTCTTGTATTAATTTTCTTATCTGGCCTGTTTCTGTGGCTCATATTCCTCAAAATTAAGAAAAAGATAGTCATGGAGCTATCGAATGCTGAATTTACATCTTTCACACCTCGGAGTGGTTGGTGTAGGTACATATTGTAGAACCTGTGTTACCAGTTTACCACCTCAAATACTATGTCCTGTTACTTACAGGATTGTATTTTAATATCAACAGCAGCTTTCAACACTCCAATCCTTCATTAATTTCCTAATTGCAGATGGCTAAGACTTCGTAAGTCAAATACAAACGTTCGAGATGCTGGTGAGGCAGCACAACAAAGTTATGGGTCGTCGGGAACCACCAACCGACATCGCACCACAGCCAATCACAGCGCCATCGATCCGGACGACCTCACGTCTCGCCTTGTGTCCATCACAATACACCCCGCTTCCGTTCAAGAGAAATCTTTGAAATATACTATCGATACTCTTCATGATAATGAAGCTACAATTCAAGATAATTATTCCAATATTAATCTGCGGTCCATAACCGGGTGGACTTTTAAGGCTTTAGCTTTTCCCTGGAAGTTTGTCTGTCGTGTGCGTCAAGAGTGGCGTTCGATTGCTGCGCCGGACTCGGCAATGCCTTCCGCACACACGGCGCTGCTGGCGCGACCGGCAGAAGCGGCAGCGCGACGTGTGCCGAGCGAAGATGACGACCTCATGCCCCTGCTTGCTGGGTCGCCAAGATTACACAGTTTTCCCAGGTGAGTACAAGTACTGTTTCGGACATGTTTTTTCTTCGCGGCGATAGTGAAAATGATCACATAATGCCTCGAATTTGCCGGTGCTGCGCGTTGGATTAAGGTTTTATTTTTTTATCGAACAGCCCTCTGTTCGATGTGTGAATTCACGTCGACTGTTAATTAATGTAGTTGTATAATCACCGCAGCCTCGAAATCCAGTCAGCGATGGTTGCTAATTGTACTGCTTTGCATTTTTACCTTCGATCGACTACACGTTAATTTCATATGAAGCAGTGTAACATCATTAAACAGGGAACATTGTACCACAAATTTAACTAAATTTCCTCAGGAGTTTATTGTATTATTACAATTATTCTTCAATTTAAATAACGTATCACCGACCCGTGGTCGTCCTACTCGAGACCATCCTGAGTAATTTTTGATCCGCTTCTAGTAATATTTTCAATTGTGATTTGTTTTGTCATGATTCATGAAGGATTCATTAATGTTATGATTCTCAAATAAATATTCATTCGTTGCGGGATAATTCAGTCTTTAGAGCAAACGAAGACCAGCTGTCATATGAGAGTCATATTTATCAATATTTAATATTTCGTTATTTTGTGGTGAACTGCAGCATCTAGAAGCTGGAGACTTTTCTTGTCTTCGCATCAATGTATCGATCTCGGGAATCAACAGTAGCATAATATTGTCATCCTGAACACGCGATTTTGATCCGAAAATACCTCCTTCATAATTAACAATTTTACTTGGAGAACCGCTATTTTTAATCGAGTGGGATGACTATCGGCACGCACTTGTAATTTTACCTCGTATTGTAAATACACGCCATTCTAATACTATTATACGTAACTTTGAATCTGTTTTCATATAAAAAATGTGACGCATGAGTGTGGCTTGGACCACTCACGAGCTATCTGAAAACCGTGTGTTATTCTTGGCTAGTTTTGCTGCCGGCACCGAGCTAAGCCTAGCGCGTGGCATGCGTGGCACTCGTTAGCAGAGTGCCACAGAGGGATGGTGACAGTGTCTCTTAGTGCCTGGAGACAGAACAGTGAGCGTTTTGCTCCATACTATGAAAATTAGAAAAAAAGTGTCTGTAAATTTGTAATGTATGAAGTAAAACCTTAGTGAAGTAATTCACTAAGATGATGGTGAAATTTCAATGCAGATTGCAAAATAAATAATGATTTAAAAGAACCTTGGGGTTATACTAGATTTGTCATGCATAGGCATAGCAATGAGTGTTCTAAANGTTGTAGTGCTTCTTTCATATATATGAAAATTTAGTCCGTTCTAAAGGCATATATTCCTTTATAATTGTTGGGACAATCTCCTAAATTAACTCAAACTCTGTATTGGCGCATCAGTTGCGTTTACGTATTTTATTTTTCCAATTGTGTGTTTGGGTTAAATATAATTGAGTTAATAACGATGATTAGGTACAGTCAGAAAAATGAATCTACCATATTATCCAAATAGTGACCATTTCTTGAACGCTGTACAAGCAGAGAGCGGACATCGCTCTGATGCTCTTCTTCGCCGGGCCAAACTGCATCAGGGTGACCCACAAAAGCGCTAACAAGCATTGTTATTTGGACATGAGTTTATATATGTTTGAGTGTGAAGTCTTGTCGCCGTCTGTGCCGGTTAGCCTAAATGCGTCGCACTGCTTCGAGATCAGACTATGTCGCTTCAAACAACGGCTCCGCGAAACGATTTATTGGCGGTTTATCGGCGATTTATAGGCGATTTAAAGGCGCCACTTTACAAATTTTATTGTCATTTTCTACGGATGCGCTCATATTTCAGTGACAACAACGTTGCCAAAATAATTCATAATTAAAGTCATTAATCGTTTGATGTACGAATGGTAGAATAGGAACACACAATGAACAAATTTTGGACGCAGTTCAGAAATGTTGCTGGGCGAGTTTATTGACTAGGAAAAATCTTGGAAATCGGAGACGCGCGGTTCAAAATTACGGAAACATGCGGATGTGTTGGACGACATGTGAGGTCAAACACTGTGAACAGTGTTTGACATGTGTGAACAGTGTTGTCAAACACTGTTTGTTGAACATTGCGCTGCCTGCTCGAGCTTCATTTTATGTCCTATGAATTCTTTTTATTTAACAGCATGCGTAGTGAAGATATTAGCGCCCTCTTATAATAACGATACCTAAATTGATGCTCATATTGTATCTTATCATTAATTGATTGTGCTATCTGCGCCGATATATTTTTACAGAAAAAAGCTCTTTATCGTGTCACTCAGATAATATGATCGTAGGCGTATATTATGGGCACAGTCAGCCTAGTAAGGTTATGAATCTGGATTATATTATATGGTAACTCCATGTACCCAAGTCTTGATGTCAAAACCATATGTTTGGTTATTGTTAATGTGATAAGTCTTAATTAAAATATATTACCTTTTCGGAAGTTCAATATACATGAAATAGAATTTCTATTTTCTGAAGTCTTCCGCGCAGTATATTATCTCAATATTAAGTATAATATAGGTAGTCTATAAATCGTTTTTAGTCATTCAAATTATATTGGGATTATTGCCAGATTGCCTGCCTATCATAATTACAGAAGCTCGTTCTGCACGCATCAATTGAAATTTTGATGTCTCCCCACAACGAACTTTTATGCCTTCCGGCTTCAATTCTCACATAGAAAGTACATTCGTAAAATGAGTAACTGCATTACTGATATGCCCGATAAACATTTATTTTCTCTATGGCATTTAAAACATTCGATGACATAAAGCTCATGTGTTGAGGTGCAAATACCATAAAACTGCCATCCACCACAGTTCAGTTAGTCAGACGCGTGCCTAGGTTTCGATTGTATATTTTAATATGTCTCGCACAGAAAAATTCGTCTGTTGCATGCATTATCTTTTTTCTTTGAGCGGTGTAGAATTTTTATTATCACATCTTTTTTATTGTACAATGTCGTTTCAAGTGGTCGTCGTACGTGGATAATTGAACGTAGTTAACCCCGTAGTGTGTGTCTATTTATGCCAAGCCCCTATACGTTCTCTGTTGATTGAATTAAAGTAAACGTCTACACTCGTCGTTTGTCGGCGTATAGTTGCGTAGTAGTAAGAACTGCTGAATTATTTGTGCACTTAGCGTTCTCTTGTACCTAGACGTCAACTGCGGCTGATAATACGAGTAGCGGCTGAATGAGCCCTCATCGCTTGCGTTCTTGGCGTTAATTACGTGAGGTAATTACTGCAGCGTTCGTTACGTGCGTTTATTACGTGAGGTAATTACCAGCGTTCACGTGCGTTTATTACGTGAGGTAATTACCAGCGTTCATTACGTGCGTTTATTACGACGCATTCATCACTGTCCCTGCACAGGACGTGGTGATTTGCATCACTCGCCGTGACGGGTGATCGTCATGCTGACCAAGTCAGGGTGAGTTCAATGCGAATTGTAAGTGCTTGTTTTTATTTCTTCCCTATAATTTATTTATTCATCTCAAGGAACTTAAATTCTCTTCTAAGAGAATTTTAAGATCTTCAAATTAAAATCTATACAGTCGCATACCGTGATTTTGCGAATTGAGCATTAAATATTGCAAGCTTGTGAATGACCATTAATTGCTATGTCGCTTTCCCTGTTAAATATCTCTCCCTGATTCTTTTTGCATTATTTTTGCATTGTAGCTTTCGTTTTGTAAATGTCCTCCCAGCTTCTTTTCCATAATCTGCTCGCCAACTTGAATTATCGGATAATAACTGCAATCATCTGTGCGCAATCAAATGAATAATTTAATAGCTGGCTTTCGTCTGTTTTTAAACCATTATTTTTTTTGGCCTGTCGCTGGGGACGTGATTGTTCAGATGTCTTGTTGGACGTTCCAGATGTCTTGGACGTGTTGCTATCATTTAGCTTTCAGTGATTATATGTAGGTATATTTCAGAATAGAATAGAAGTTTCGGCGTTGAAGAAATAGGCCCATGGCCTGTTGCCGATTCTTGAACTTTTCGTGACTTGATTCACAAGGGATCCGGCCTTTGGAACCCGATCTTTCCANCCTCTGGTGGCAGGTCCTAAGCCTATTTAAGCCAATACTCCGCAATTTAGTGAAGAGGGTCACTGCTTGCCCGCGTTTGTGTCGGCGTTCGCCATTGTGAAGCAATTGCCCCTCGTTGTAGGCCATAGAGCAGCTAATAGCAAAGTTTACATTCGCCGTGTGTGCGTGTTTTCTCTCGCGTGTGCATTTAGCTTTCTTCATTACTCTCGATTTTACTGCCTCTTGGAAAACTCTATTTCATCAAAGCTATTTGGATTATGTAATTCAGTGCTGTTGTTGGCTGTGGGATCGTGGAATGTTGTCTGTTCACGATTTTTGTTATTTCACGTCTGGAAAAAATTTGTCAATTTATTGTCACGATCAATATGTCGTTAAGAAAGCGGGCGATTAAATTGTAACCATACCTTCATTTTGTAAGGAACTTTACTCTCTTCATAATTTCATATAGAAGTATTGTGCTGTACTGCGCACTTAACTGATGTTCCTATATAACTCCAATTATTCAAAATTCGGGACGGTCAGTCAAAACATACTCTAGTTGGCCTCATGCTATCTCACTGAGCGAGATAAGCTTCCACAGACGCATCCAAGAGCCTGAAGTTCTAGCGACAGCACAGTGTGCGACACTCGAACATAACCATTTGGTCTTTGTCCTATTACAAAGATTTACTTTTAATATATTTTCAACGTGTGACTTCTCATGTTTAGTCATTAGTGGATGCCTTAGTGAAGTATCCGTTGTTTGTTAGTCTGAAGTTGCGTTTTACGAGTAGTTCAACTTTCAAACAGTAGCTTCTCTTACCACGTGTGGTAGGGTTTAGCGCGCGCTTTTGTCACCATGTGGCTTGACGTGTAAGTGTAGCTTTTAACGAGCTCTATTGACTTCAAAATTGAAACAATTTTACTTATGTTATTTGTAACTTATGTGTTATTGTTGTGGTGAATTAATTAATATCAAATTATTCCACATTTGCATTAAAAGTTGATATCCCATCTTAGACTTATTCGAATTTACTTTTACAATTCCATTTTTTTCTGGTTCAACTTCAATTGGTTAATTCATTTCCATTTTAATTAATTGAAAAATATAGACTTCGTAGTCGTGAAATTTGCGTTATTTTGTGGCTTAACTTTTGTAAAATGCATAATTTTCCTTAACTTTTGATAAAAGGCATAATTTTCCAACGTAACAGTACCGATTTTGGGTACAATTGAAGCTATGAAATCCGACGAGAATTTTAATAGTCCGTTACGTTATTCCTTGTTATTCGGAGCATAGTTATTAAAGTTTTACATTGTTCACCGCAGGTCCGCGGTTGTGTACGGCTGCTTCTTGTGCCTCGGTCTCGGCACTCTGCTGCCATGGAACTTCTTCATCACAGCAGAGTCGGTGAGTCCTCATCACACATTTACCCTAGGATAACTAATTTGTTTAATATTTTTAGTGATTGGTTAATAATTGCATACAATGCACTGTGCCTTTTGCTCCTCAGTCACTATTTTTTGCTAATTCCAATAGCAATCTTTTTTCTACATGAATTTGCACGAAATACAGGAGTAATTACAATGGATGCATGCAATTTAATTCGATGTATAATGAATCGAAGAAGAGTTCAATTAATATGGCTGATAAGTTAGTGCTGGTTTTGCTCCGGGAAATTTTAAAGTGGCATCTGAGCTTCAGTGAAGGGATGTAGGTTAAAGTCATTAAACGCTAGTGTTATTTAAGCCTAATCCTATTTTTGATGTCATATACACACTATTCATCGATAATACACATTAAAGTTCAGAACTTCAGACTAGGTACAAAATACAACAATAAATTGTCTACAACATTAGCTCCTAGTGTTTTTCTCTCGCTTAGTGTTTTAAATGGCACTTAGTGTTTTGTTCTTACTTAGTGTTTTTACTGGCGCTTAGTGTTTCACTCTCACGACTGAATGTGCTCCAGAAAGTGTAAGTTATCATTCATCAGTCATTCCCGATATTGCTTTGTGTTGACAGTAGTCTGTTTCAGTACTGGCAGTACAAGTTCCGCAACACGACCAACGCCTCGATGTCGGCCGGCGATGCCGCGGAGAAGACGGAGCTGCAGACGCTCTACACGCCCATGCAGGCTTGCCTCTCGCAGCTCACGAACTTCTCGCTCCTTATTGTCAATGCGCTCTTCAGTCACCGGTAAGTAAGGAAGAGTTCACTGATTGTATTCTAGCTCTTCATAGTCAACGCGCTCTTCAGTCACCGGTAAGTACGGAAGAGTTCACTGATGTGGTGCGATGGACAGCTGCGTATCACAGAAAATGTCAAGGTTTTTTTTTTTTGGATTACGCATAATTCTAACTTGCAGGTCTTGGTAATGAATCAGTCTCTAATTGTTTCTTTGGATTGACCAGATTGCCTGTGCGGTTTCGACTGAAGTGGTCGCTGGTGATGATGCTGGTTTTCTTCAGCATTACCACAGCCCTCGTCAAGGTGGACTCTGATAGCTGGCAGACGGCCTTCTTCGTCGTTACTATGATCCTCATCGTCCTGCTCAACAGTGGGTTTTTTATCGTCAAGATACTCTCGGTAAATATATTCCTATTCTTAGGAACTACCCCTAATCTAGCGTTCAGACTTGCTTCTGAAGCCGAATTTGCGTTATGTTTCTTTACTGATTTTTGAAACTACTTGTTATCCTTCTTCTAAAAATTACGCGTCATTTCTCAACGTCTCCTCCTACGTCTTCGGTAATTCTTTGGTAAGTGGCTGGTCCCCAGCCACTCCGCTGGGCATCTGGTGATGAAATAACGACTAAACAATTTCTCAACGAAATCAACTCGTAGTCAGCATTGTTTCAACGAAATCGACTCATAATCAGCATTGTTTAAATGAAATCAACTCATAATCAGCATTGTTTAAACGAAATCAACTCGTAATCAGCTTTGTTTCAACGAAATCAACTCCTAATCAACATTGTTTCCACATCATTTTTCACACGGAATCGAACTCGTATAGTCTTATTTGCCGCCCAGTAACGCGTAGCTTGCTGACGCAGGTTGCGGGGCGCTCTTCCAAGGCGGGCTGTTCGGGCTGGCTGGGATGTTCCCACNCACTAGTTTGACCTAATCAATTCACAGATCTGGCCGCTGGGTCTGTCAGTGGCTGCCGTATTTGGCGTGACGCTCGCCGTCTTTCCCGCTGTCTGCGTCAAGATCACCTCGACGTCAGCCAACCCCGTCTGGGCTGGTAACCTCTTCTTTTTTGCATGTGTTAAGAAGCAGTATTACGAGTGTTTTAATTGATAGCCTCACTGGTTCACTTGTATTAAGAAGCAGTATTATGAGTGTTTTAATTGATAGCCTCACTGTGTTTGCTTGCATTTAAAAGCAGTATTATGAGTGTTTTAATTGATAACCTCACTGTGTCTGCCTTAGTTGACCAGCAATTATTTACATCATTCATAATATTTGAGTGTTTTCGCAGCTCCTTCATTCATCTTTCATACCTGAGGTCTGGTTTGTGCAGAGACCTACTTCCAGCCCGTACTGACGTTCCTTCTCTTCAACGTCGGGGACCTCGTCGGCCGTCAGGCAGGAGGCTACTTTCAGTGGGTGGGTAACAGCGGTCCGGATTTTAGGATTTATCATTACTTTTAAATGCACCTTCCTTCCAATTTCACACCATTTTTCGCTTTATACGCCATTCTACTATTCACACAACATTTTTACATTCATCCTCAATTTTCCGTTTTTTTTTCGTTTTGTACATCACTCTCCCATTTATACACCATTTTCCCATTTATACACTATTTTTCCATTTATACACTTTTCCCATTTATTCACCATTCTCATATTTATTCACCATTCCTTGATGTTATATACAATTCTGCCCGTTATCACAATACATTCCTGTTGCTTTCTCCGCCCGTCATCAATACAATACATCATAAATACAATCAATATTGTACATTACACAATATTGTATAATACCGTAGCTCTCTACGGAGCCTTGCTCTTTTTTTTCCCACTACTCGTAATGCGCTTCGAAGGTCTTGTTATTCTCTTTTCTGTGACGCGCACTCCCGCACTCCCCTTCACTGTTCCCCTCACCTCATCCTCCATTCTTTGTTCCCCTTACCTCATCATTCATTTACTTCAACCCCTCACAAGCCCCGCCTTATTATGCCTCTCCCCACAGCCCGGCCCCAAGTCCCGCTTGGTGTACGTGTTCGTGGGGCTGCGCGTGATCTTCATCCCGCTGCTGTTGCTGTGCAAAATAGCCGTAGCTCTATTACAGCTACCTAGATGAAAATCATGAAATTAATGCCGATCAAGAATATCAGAACGAGTCAATAAACAAATGACATTGAATAAAATACCTAGATACATCATACAGCTAATAGAATAATCATAGATACAGCCAATAATCAAGGACTGGAATACGGTCTGATGGAAGCTAGCTAAGCGTATAGGCTACGCCGTACTGAAATGCAAATGAAGTAACAACGCCCAATCCCAAATGATATTCAGCACATATTAGTAAATACGCTTAACTGGAGCCTATCTCAGTAGAAGTGATTAAATTTCCTACAATTCGCACCTTTGACGATTTTGTAGCCTATAAGTTTACCGCATACAGATCAACAACTAAGCTTCAGAGCTGCACAAGTTTTCAACACTCAAGTTGACTCAACTCAATAAACATTTTGGCATTTAATAAACTAGTGTTTGACGCCGATGTTGCCAAATGAAACCTTTATCTGAAGCCCTAAAACACAAAATCTAAAAAACTTGCCATTGCAACTACTGCTCGACGGGAACAAGGAGGAAGTGTGAGCACGAATACCATCGGAAGTTACACAGATTTTATTGGCACTCAGAACTCTCCTGCCATTCGAACAGACCTCGACAACTTGGAAATCCATGAACTTTGCTACCATCTTAGCTTGATACAAGGTTGGCGCACGTGTGACACCGCGCAACTACGACGGACCAAGGTTTGCACTCGAATTATCACCGCAAATTTATGTTTCCTTATACTATGGTCGATGAATGCATTACTGTTTGATGAAATTACTCTATAGATTGGAAATTGAAATACCATTAGTCATTTAGAGATTTTTGAACGAGATGAAACTTTCAAGCTACGAACATATTAAAAATATAAATTAGAACTTAACCTTAGTTAAGAAATTAATAATACATTATAAGGACGAGTTGTCATTTAGGAGCACAGACATGCAATAAATATTGAGTGAATGATGCCATATGTATTCAACAAATAGTAACAACATGTATTTAGGGTGTTACAGCTTCAGATCTCAACTTATAAGTTATATTAATTCGTCTG
Organism: Hyalella azteca; assembly: GCF_000764305.2. Lineage (NCBI taxonomy): Eukaryota > Metazoa > Arthropoda > Malacostraca > Amphipoda > Hyalellidae > Hyalella > Hyalella azteca. Next base: position 19,046 of record NW_025937175.1, read on the forward strand.
CCAAAATTCCAATATCAATGCGTACAATTCTCAATATCGTGCATCGTAAATAAATACTTTGAAGCTTTAAGAAATATTTGAGTTTAAGTTGAGTCTATTTTAAATCCCTTATTCAACATTTGATGTGCCAGATTCGAACAAATATGAAACAGCTTGCACAAATGAACATGCTTACGAATAAATTTAAGTATTTGATGTTCAAGATTACGCGAGACTTGCAAATAATCTAACGATCACTCACGAATGAAAAATGTTATATGTGTTAACTGATCACACACTAGAGCCAGCAATTGTGATCGTCATTTACGACTTTTTAGCGCATTTTCTCATTTATGGAAAAAATGCACCATTGTGCTTGCCATGTCCGTCTGTCTGTCCGTCCGTCCGCGACCTCAAGTTTTCGTCGACGAGAAAATGCGCTCTCTGTCACTCACTGCAGTGAGTACTGAGTTATATTTTTTCTGCTTGTCACGTTATTTGTCAGTGTGAATGTGGAGTTGCAGCTTCAGCGCATTCAATGCAGAATTTGAATGTAAGGTCTTGAACAATTTGAGCACCATTTGAAAAGAAGCTGCATTACTTAAAATCCAATTTTGAAACCGCGCTGATTACCAGCGCTCTTCCAAGGCGGGCTGTTCGGGCTGGCTGGGATGTTCCCGCCGCGCTTCATGACGGCGGTCGTGACGGGCCAGGCCATCGGGGGCGTCTTCGCCTCTCTCGCCAGGTCAGCTTAGCATTACTCCGACATTGTTTCAAGAAAATAATTCTTATGAATTATTCCAAAACTAGAGTTACTATTGCAGTAGATTGGAACATAGGCTAATAAATACTCTACAACTCGATCAGCTCTGGATGATGGCAGCACAGGATGAGATATGGTTGGTTGGTGGCTGCTTAGGTTATACGTTCACATTTTTGTGATAAAATAATCATTTATATTGATAAATTGAATGCTACGAATTATTTTGTTTGGACCATGTATCCAATTCTTTTCAACTTGTTGAAATTTGTGCATCTAGATTGGCAATGTTAAAGCAAATGTAACCATTAGAAAAGGATTGTTACTTGATCATTGAATTGAGTTTCAACACTGGCAGTATTTCTAAACGCCAGATTGAACGTTACGATAAGAGGGTCCTTGAGTATCCACGGAGATATCCAGCAATACATTGTAATGAAATAATTAAAGTGTTATGTCTGACTTGACAGGATCGTGTCGTTGGCCGCGGGTGCGGACGACATTACCTCGGCCTTCATCTACTTCCTGATCGCCGTGGGCGTGATGGTGGGCACCATCGGGGCACTCCACTACCTCACCACCACCGTGAGCCTTGCTTCCCTGCATCTGTTGATCCTTATCTCAGTGTATATGCATTATTTTTAATTTCAATTTCCATTCTGTGGTTACTCATTGTTTTGGCATTCCAAACAAGCACTTGACAGTTGTAAAATATTCTGTGTATATGCATTATTTGTAATTTCAGTTTCCGTTCTGTGGTTACTCATTGTTTTGGCATTTCAAACAAGCACTTGACAGTTGTAAAATATTCAATCTATTTATGTAGGTATTTCATTTTATATTGACCCCGCCGCCCGCTCCTGATCCTGCAGGAGATGTACCAACACTACACGTCCATGTCGGTGTCAGAGAAGCCCCTAGGCTCGGAGGAAGAGCAACAGCCTCTCAAGCCNGTTTCATTGGTGTTAACATTCATTTCATTCGTGTTAACAAGTCAGTACATGCTGGAAATCACCTGCGAAAGATTTTGACGGCCAAGGATGGAGGCATGGGAATCTGACGTTTACTATTATTCCGTATAGTTTCGGATAGCGGTTACCACTCACCCTCCAGTGTGGGACCAATCAGCGAACGAGACGCCGGAACCATCAGCCCATCTGAAGCCTCCGCCGCCACCACCGACGCCTCCGGTCCAGATGTATTCCTGTCTCTTATACACATCTAGATGTGTATAAGAGACAGGTGCATCAGGTGGCCCCAATGAGGGCGGATGAACGATAATCAGAGGCGGCGATCCATCGTGGCCTGGGACTGCTACGTCCCAAACAAATACCAAGGATACCACGGATACCAATATATTGTAATGAAATAATTAAAGTGTTATGTCTGACTTGACAGGATCGTGTCGTTGGCCGCGGGTGCGGACGACATTACCTCGGCCTTCATCTACTTCCTGATCGCCGTGGGCGTGATGGTGGGCACCATCGGGGCACTCCACTACCTCACCACCACCGTGAGCCTTGCTTCCCTGCATCTGTTGATCCTTATCTCAGTGTATATGCATTATTTTTAATTTCAATTTCCATTCTGTGGTTACTCATTGTTTTGGCATTCCAAACAAGCACTTGACAGTTGTAAAATATTCTGTGTATATGCATTATTTGTAATTTCAGTTTCCGTTCTGTGGTTACTCATTGTTTTGGCATTTCAAACAAGCACTTGACAGTTGTAAAATATTCAATCTATTTATGTAGGTATTTCATTTTATATTGACCCCGCCGTCCCCTCCTGATCCTGCAGGAGATGTACCAACACTACACGTCCATGTCGGTGTCAGAGAAGCCCTTAGGCTCGGAGGAAGAGCAACAGCCTCTCAAGCCCTCTGAGCTCGTCGCTCACTCCACCAAGGTCTTCAAGCAGGTACAGCATTGCTTTCTTATCGGTCTTGATTGAAATGTTTGGCGTAATTCATATAATGTCAAGTTATCATTGTATTGATTGTCAGACTCTTGACGCTTGATTTTGTACAGAATTTAAGAATAAAAAGTAGCGTGGGGAGGGCTGGGAAGTACATACACTGGATGCCTATAGCCAAGAATTCTTTAAACAGAGAATTGTCAACTGTATTCTAGAAACGAAAAAAACTGTTGAGTTTTGGGGAATCTATCAGCTAGATGTTTAAAACAATCAGTTTGATGTGATTTCGGAAAAGAATAAACGTGACACACTAGTTCTAAAGCGGAGCAGCGTGACGTACGAGTTCTGCAACGAATCAGCGTGACATACAAATTCTGCAACGAATCAGCGTGACACACTAGTTTAACCTAATCAATTCACAGATCTGGCCGCTGGGTCTGTCAGTGGCTGCCGTATTTGGCGTGACGCTCGCCGTCTTTCCCGCTGTCTGCGTCAAGATCACCTCGACGTCAGCCAACCCCGTCTGGGCTGGTAACTCATCTTTTTTGCTTGTTAATAAGCAGTATTATCAGTGTTTTAATTGATAACCTCACTGTGATCCTTTGCATTAATAAGCAGTATTATGAGTGTTTTTATTGATAACCTCACTGGTTCACTTGTATTAAGAAGCAGTATTATGAGTGTTTTAATTAATAGCCTCACTGGTTCACTTGTATTAAGAAGCAGTATTATGAGTGTTTAAATTGATAGCCTCACTGTGTTTGCTTGCATTTAAAAGCAGTATTATGAGTGTAGTAATTGATAATCACACAGTGTTTGCCTTTGTTGACCAGCAATTATTTACATCATTCATAATATTTGAGTGTGTTCGCAGCTGTTTCCTTCATCTTTCATACCTGAGGTCTGGTTTGTGCAGAGACTTACTTCCAGCCCGTACTGACGTTCCTTCTCTTCAACGTCGGGGACCTCGTCGGCCGTCAGGCTGGAGGCTACTTTCAGTGGGTGGGTGACAGCAGTCCGGATTTGAGGATTTGCAATTATTTTTAATTACACATTTCTTCCAATTTCACTCCCTTTTTTCTATTTATTCACCATTTTTTGCTTTATACACCATTCTCCCGCTTATACAGCATTCTTAAATTTATCTGCCATTTCCGTTTTTTTTTACTTAATTTTTCGATTTGTAAACTTTTCTTCCATTTATACACCATTTCCCATTTATTTACCATTCTCCCATTCATTCGCCATTTCTCGATTTAAACACAATTCCTCCATTCATATAGCTATATATTTTACATTTATACATCATTCTTCCATCTTTTGTTGAAGTTTATTATCGTCTTTATCACTTTTCTAGCGTTAGCTGTCGAGATGATCACTCTGAATAAGCTATTTTCGCGCTTTTTTATAATTGTGCTTGGTAACTGAATCAACGAGTTACCTCCTGTAGTCCTCTCTGCCCGTCATCACAATACATTGCTGTAATTCTCTCTGCATTCATCACAATACACAATATTGACATTATTATTGACGGAGCCTTGCTCGACGCTGCGGCCGTTTTTCCCTGTACTCTTAATGCTTTTCGGGGGTCTCGTTATTCTGTTTTCTGTGACGCGAACTCCTGTATTCATCCAATGTTTCCCTCACTCCATCCTTCATTTTTTGTTCCCCTCACCTCACCCTTCATTATTTGTTCCCCTCACCTCATCATTCATTATTTGTTCCCCTCGCCTCCTCCTATTCTTTGTTCCCTTTACCTCGTCCTTCATTATTTGTTCCCTCACCTCATCCTTCATTATTTGTTCCCCTCTCTCATCCTTCATTATTTGTTCCCCTCGCCTCCTCCTATTCTTTGTTCCCTTCACCTCATCCTTCATTATTTGTTCCCCTCACCTCATCCTATTCTTTGTTCCCTTCACCTCAATTATGCCTCTCCCCACAGCCCGGCCCCAAGTCCCGCTTGGTGTACGTGTTCGTGGGGCTGCGCGTGATCTTCATCCCGCTGCTGTTGCTGTGCAACCACGAATCTACGGACGTGCCCGTCTTCTTCCCCAGCGACGTCGCCTACTTCTTCGTTATGGCGCTCTTTGCTCTGTCCAACGGCTATCTGGGCACCCTCTGCTTCATCTATGCGCCGAGGTCGTCTTGTGTTGCTCTTTCCAAATTATTTGTGTTGCTTACTCTCTAGTTGCAGTTCTTGAATACTGTTATAGCCATAAAAATGTTACTGATCTCAAATATTATAATTATTTACTTGTAACCGTGATGGGTTGACAATTCAAAATTTAACGTTATTCAACTGCCGCAGAGTTCATTTCATGTTTAAGGTTCCTAGTCAAAATATGTATTTTGTTTGAAGTTCGTTTTTCAAATTGGCATAACCCGCTCTTACCTAGATTTTTTCACGTTAATGTCTGGGTTCCCTTGTATCGATTAAACTCCAATGATTTTTTCTCTACATTTGATATGCGCCCAGCCTCCGTGTTTGTGTTTGCTTCATTTTAATATCTATGAAATACAAACTTAAGATTGCCCATATCTAGATATTGTAATCAATACTTTATCATATTTTGTGTTAAATTTACTCGCACTTGCTTCACTAAATCGTTCGTATTGTACAATTATCGTTAACCACATTTCTGTTATGTGAGCCGAGTTCGTCCTTTTCTTTTATTTTCCAGGTCAGTCGATTGCATAAATTTCATTTTTTTTTTCTGTTCGGAAAGCTGCTTTTTGTGAATTTCATTAAAATGTTTTTGTTACAATTATTATTGATTTTTTCAGAAATAAAATCTTCGAACGATACAGTTGAAATCAACACATGCATGTTAGTTTGAAATTACATAGCGTAAGTTTTCAAAAAATGGAAGTCATTTATAATGCATCTTTACTTACTAAATTCTGGACGTTTTCAGGCGCGTGACGGACAGCAAGGATGCGGAGCGAGCAGGCAGCGTGATGGCCGCCATGCTGGGTTTAGGGCTCATGCTGGGCGCTGCCTCCAGCTTCGGCTTCGGCATGATCCTTTGATCGCTGAGCTCTTAACATGACTAATTTAGGAATCCTTTCCAAAATAGATCCACCGAACTATAAAATACTTTCTTATAGAACTAGTATGAAATACTTTCATATAGAACTATGAAATATGTTGGAATACTTTCTTATAGATCGATAGAACTATGAAATACTTTCTTATAGAACTATGAAATACTTTGGAATACTTCCTTATAGATCGATCGAACTATGAAATACTTTCTTATAGAACTATGAAATACTTTGGAATACTTTCTTATAGATCGATCGAACTATGATCTCTACGTGGGGCGGTACTGAGTTTCTTTGTAAGGATAATTATTAATCCCTATAGATGGGTTTACATTTGAGCATTTCTGTTAGATCGTTTCGGAGGAAGCGTTTTCATATGCTCGTAGCTGGGATTTCTTTTTTATATAGCGCTTCTCTACCACACCAGATATTTAGAAGAATTATTTGAAGTTCCGTAGCTTATTTTATTATTTATTCTTTGTAATACCATGTATTTTACTGCGCGTCTTTCGCGCAACCCAGTGATGTTTCGATTTGTAATAATTACAACAGCGCTGATATTCGTGTTTTATCTTAGGAGGTCTAAAGTTAGTTTGAATCTCCATACTTTGTTAGATAACACTTCAACTTACATCCGCGCGGAACTATTGTTTACGTCACTCGACGGGATTATTCCTCACAAAAACCAAGTTGCATTTTTCCACGTTCATACTGTGTAATTTTTCGTACGTTGCTAAATAAATACGTGAATCAGAGATATCTTTACGAACTTAACTTGGCGATTTCAAATGTCCTTGCAAGTCCAACGAGTTCGAGCCTCATGTGTTCAGAACTCGCAATTGAGGATATTAAGTGTTAAAGTTTGATTACGTCCAACGTGTTAACACGACTGTGTTCAAATAGTAACAAATAATAACGCGGTGAACTTATGAATGACCTTAAAAAAAATTTGAAATATTTCCCAGTTGCAGCCTAGAATCTGAGCTGAGGGTAGTACTGAAAGCGTGGTATTTCTAACGCAGTGGTTTTGGTTTACGTTGTGTTGTGCTAATTGTGTTTCGGCTTTGATTTTCCTTTCTAACCATATTTGGAATTTCTAGAAGATTATAATGCTAAAAACAGTTAGGTTGCTGCCTACATTCATATCCAAGAATTCTACAAAATCCATGTCATTCAACTCAGTTTCTAGTCTGGAAAGTGAGTGGGATGTATTGTTTTAGTGAAAGGTATGTTCACGTATCGTCTGCACATATTCTTACATTACGAATCACATGTTCTTATGAAATGTCCGTTCATTCATGTAGCTAATGCCTTGATGCCACGCAAGTATGAAGAATTTGCTTTGTGTTCCGTAATCAGAATGTAAATCGTGCAGCCTCGAGTCGGTGTTATCTATTAGCTAGGGACCAAGGACTTAGAAGCTGCGGGCACTAAGACATTCCTCGCGATTTTGCCCAGCAGTACATTGTTTTTTCAGACGTTGGTAATGTGATTAACCTTCCCGGTGTTCGTCCAAAGAAGTAAAAAATCCTCAAACAACGATTAGATTCAATTTTCTCATATATCCGTCACGTCATTTGGGATCCATGCTGAAGAGTTACGTCGTATTTTCTAACAAGGCCTTAGAATTAGAAAGGAAAAACTTCGCCTCAAGTAGGAAACAGTTTATTCAGTTCCAAATTAAATACAAAAATAATTATTAAATAGCACGTTTGTAACAGTTCGATCAATGTGCCAGCATAAACCTAGCATTGCTATACATAATCACGGGCGTAGATGCGACATCGTTTACGGCGCGTTCGCTTAGTACGCCGCTGAAGGAATATTTCATCACATAAAGAGCGGTCGTTTGAACGTGTCAATGTTCGCGGTGTTAGTGAAATGCGTTCGTATTCGTTTATCCGTTTCTAGCGGAGCAGTCCTCTATCGACACCATGTTCTCGGGTCTAAAATTTTTGATTTATCATACTCGAAGGATTATCTTTATGAATTTTCAAGTTTATTTTCGCTTCCAAAACCGAGATTCTCACTGTTCGACACCGATGCATCGAACACATGAAGCCACTAACTAAAAATTATTGCATGTGCACGGGCGTGAAGGACTAACCAATTAGTATTAACGAGTTCTCGATGAGAGGTGCAAGTTTCAGGTTTGAATTGGAAAATGTGAAGAGTTTCGATTAAATAAAATCTACGAGGGGGCGAATGGTGTTTGTTTAACCCCGCTCGCAGATGACTGGCTTCCTGTGACTGCAAGCGACATCGTGCCACTTGACGCCGTCGCTGTAGAAATTATTGAGGACGGCGAGGCAGAACTCGTTGCCCTCGCGGTTGTCGGGCTGAGGTCGGCGAGCTCTGCACGCGAGGAAGTTGCTCAATAGACATTAGGAATGAGAAATTATCAAGCATATTAAGAAATAATTACTAAAAACCTAGAATTGGAAAGAGGCATTAGCAACGAGGGTTAGAATCTGGCTCGGCTAACCGGCAGAGGGGGAGTAATTACATACAACTATTTGCTTATAAAAATACGTGCGTAATTTGGCGTGAATGTAGGTAACAATGTAACAAATTTGAAATAGAAATGTCGTTTATTCACGCGTGTATCTTACATGTACAGGTCGCAATTCAACCCTACAGTGATCGTGAGGAATACACAAGTAATCCACTTGCCTACGAAAATCGACCTTGACGAAAACTAACGAAATGAGCAAATTCATCAGTTTTTGCACGCGACCTCTGCAGGGTTTAGGGGATGTGTACACGAATTACACGTTTGATCAGCGTCGTCTTATACACTTTATACCTGGAAGTAAGAGTGTAGAGGTCTTTTGCGTTTCATTGGTGTTAACATTCATTTCATTCGTGTTAACAAGTCAGTACATACTGGATATCACCTGCGAAAGATTTTGACGGCCAAGGATGGAGGCATGGGAATCTGACGTTTACTATTATTCCGTATAGTTTCGGATAGCGGTTACCACTCACCCTCCAGTGTGGGACCAATCAGCGAACGAGACGCCGGAACCATCAGCCCATCTGAAGCCTCCGCCGCCACCACCGACGCCTCCGGTCCAGATGTATTCTAGGCGCTCTACAGGCACAAATGGAAAATTAAATCGATAATTGACAATAGATTTGTAAGATAATCAATTTCAAGAGTGAAATGTAAAAGAAGTCCTAAGCAAATCCAAGTCCGATTGATCAATCCTAATGAGCATAGCGTCTACACGTGACGTTCGAAACTAGTAATTTCGCTTGTAAGGCCACGTTCATCATAGGGAACAAAAATATCAATTCTCCGGATCCATTACTCGAGATATCACCCCTTCTTTCTCCTATTGATTAACGAAACCGAGGAAAGGTCTTCATTCTTCAGTGTCCATAAAAACTAAAAAGAATTCCGAATTTTGGACATTTTCCCGTACCCAAGATCCCCAACTATGAGAATTCAACCAAAGCACACATTGAATCTTTAAAAATTTAAGCGAATAATCACAATATTCACCTCCTTGAATAACTTTCTGAACGAAGGCGTTCTCGTTAGGAGAGTTGATGCTCACAGCGGCCCACCCGCCACCCAGTCCTCGGCAGTATCCCGCGGCGCCCTGGCCAGTGTACTGGCGTCCTCCGTCGTGGCGCCACGAGAAGTGGTAGTCACTGCGTCCGTTCCTGTCGTCCACGGCTCCACCGCCACCTCCTCCTCCTCCGAACGACTGTCACAATTTTTGTTCAATTAGTCGTCAATGGATAATGCTGAATGGTAGATACGATAACTGAACTTGTATATGTGAAATATAGCCATATTCAACACGTAAAAATGTAAACGTCAGAATTTTAGACCGCCATTAGGAAGCCACGTGCCGAGTCACCATGAATGGCACGGAGCAGGTAAGTTTAATACGACGGCTTTTGGTCATGAAGAACTCACGTTTTGAAACTGGGGCCTTCGTTGCCGGCCAAAGTTTTGCCCCTGGAAGAAGCCTCGTTGGGCGGCAACCAGGCCCACAGCGCACAACAGAATCAGAGCTCGCATCTGAAATGAGGAATATGCGAATAGTTAATGCGTGTAGCTGGTAGGACATTCATAACATTTTAGCATTCAAACTAGATTTTTTCGAGACCATAATTACCCACTGAAAGTTTCTAGTCTCTGATAATCGCAATGGAACATTTTAAATCGACACTAACATAAAAACCTCGATAAACTCCCAACAAAGGAGGTTTGCCCCTAAATATTGCAGCACACTTGACAAAAAAAAACGAAAATATTCGTTCAATGCCAGGAGGCCTCTGGCTCGGTGCCGACAGGAGACCAACTATTTTAGTATTGAGATAGGAAATCACTGCCTTCAATGCTTCTAGCGTGAGTTTGCGTCTCTTCTAAGAGTTAGCGGTGCTAACCGTAATGACGCAAGCGTGCCATATGCTCCTTACGGAGGTCTTTCCCGCATGCAAGGCCTTCGCTCACACAGCGAGGTGTGGTGAAAGTGACAAGGCCACGCGATAACGGTGAGGTGCGCAAGACGCTGCTTCAAGACCCGACGAACCAGTTGTGCGGATGCGCTAACGACGCACAGCAATCCATTCGCGTTAAGTCAAATATCCTAATTTGAACGGGACTGATAAAAGGTAGTTACTAGGTATAACTATCCAATTGTCTGTGTAGATCACATAAGACGGTGAAAGGCGCTTCATCCATTCCTGGTGCGTAAACTAACAATATCAATGCAGGGAGGTGCGCTCAACGAAACGGACAAGTATGTTACATAACTTAGTGAGGTCGGCGCTAAAGAGTAGGCTCTGATGTGGCCTGTTGCCGATTCTTGAACTTTTGGTGACTTTGTCACTAAAGATCTAAAATCGTGTCATTTGACCGGACCTTTTCAAGACTGACTAGTTTGAAATAGCTACTTTATTTTCACCTGGTTCGATATGGGGCTAGGCATTTCAAGTCTTTATATATATTTTTCCAAAGCTTTAGCTAGTCTGTTCTTGAACGCGTTCATACTCTGAGCGCCAACGATGTAATCGGGGAGGCTGTTCCACATGTCTAATTCAAAGCGAGAAGAAATGTCGCGTGGATAAGTTGCAGCGCAATTTTTTTTGGTTTATAGCCGTGTCCCCTGGGGTTGATTCTTGTTTCAAATTCTAGTAATCATTTTACGAGAGAAACGAATCGAAAGCTAATTTAGTTGATCAATTCGAGCTGTGGACGTAAATAAACCGATCATGTCCAAATGAGACGTAAAGGATGCATCGAACCTTCCGAGGTTTGATGCTAACTGAAAGAATCTTTCAGCTAAATAGATATAACAGACAGTTTCGTCAACGATGATTAGTGAATGCTCGTAAGAGAAAGATTTTTCACCTGCGTAGAATGCAGAGTTAAGTGCAATTTAAAAGCTAGCTGCAAAACCGCTACCTATGTGTCCCGAACAGTCGCGACACACCGGTTTAAAAGTTAAAACCGAAGGAAGTTTTATCAAAAGAATGCTCATAGGAGCGAACACACGCTGATATTTCTGGGCCCAGAATATCATGATACTCCAGAAGCCTATATATATACCTAATCCGATACAAGGTTCCTTCAAGTACACCAACGTTTCGCAATTCACAAGAACATTCACCTACGTGATACTGACAACCTGAAGTCCGAACACTCTCTCATACTTCGATATTCGCACTCACAGTGCCAGTATCAAGGTCAGGATAATTTGACCACTTTCACCGTCTTCAACAAAGGCAATGTAGGCGAAACCATTCTTGTTGTTAAAGAAGATCTTATGTGTTGGCTCTTAAATATCTTCAAGTGAAAAAGGTACAAATGCAGCGCTACTTCAATGACTGAACTAGTCATACTTAAGGGGCGCATTCGTGTTTCCAGATTCCTGAGTAGCAATGCAGTTAATTATACGATGAACAATGAATTAGCGAGCCAAATAGCTACGAAATTCCACAAACCTGGAGGCTGGGGCCTGGGGGCTTTTATTCGGTTTTACGGTAAGATCATTCTACGCCTACTTCCCACTATTTTGAATACTTCATTCACAAGGAAAATGAATTGTAAGAACTGCCGAGCGTCCAAACTGAAGTTGTGTTTAAAATGTGCAACAAATTCGAAGCGAAAGATTCCAGGTTTGGGCAAAGTATATCAAGGTTAGGAGTGAATGGGGTTGCCGTCTGGCCTATAAGTGAAAGGAAGAGGGATCGACCTAATGAGGAAACCTGGACACTAACCAGGCTCTGGCCCATCTGCTAAATGCATTACTGTTTGATGAAATTACACTTTAGTCTTATAGATTGTAAATTAAAATTCCATAAGTCCTTTACACATTAGGGTGTGAACGCTTAGCTCTCAACATGTAAGTTGTATTAATTTGCCTTCAGAAATTTCTGTCTCAGTGCGTGCAATTCTTAGCTACGTTTATCGTAAAAAAGGTACTTTGAAGTTTAAAAAAAATGTTTGAGTTAATGTTGAGTCTGTCCAAATTGGATAACTCTCAATTGAAAATTTAACATATGATGTGCAAGATTCGAACACAACTGAAACTGCTTGCACAAATGCACATCTTCACGATAAATTTAAGTATTTGATGTTCAAGGTTACGCGAGACTCACAAATAATCTAACGATCGCTCACGAATGAAAAATATGGTTACATGTGTTCACTTTTCACACGCTAGAGCCAGCGATTTGATCATCATTCATGATTTTTTTCTGCTTGTCACGTTGCTTGTCACTGCGAATGTGGCGTTGCAGCTTCAGCGCATTCAATGCCGAATTAAATGGAAGGCCTGGAACAATTTGAGCACCATTTGAAAGAGGCTGCATTACTTAAAATCCAATTTTGAAACCGCGCTGATTACCAAATGCAGGAATTTAAAACGTTAAAATGAACATGCGGAATTTTTCCCGTCGCCACAACTGAATGCGGAACAAAATAACTCAGCAGGAACGAAAAATCAGGAAGTTGCTAACTAAAGCGTGCAGGGCTTAACTGGCTTAGGGGCGCCAAGCTCCCAGGGAACAGGAAGAGGAGTTGTTAGATGCTATGCAATGTAACATTGAAGTTATTGTTTAGATGTGTCATAGGTAGATCTATGAGAACTCGATAGACGCTTTTTGTATTTAGAGTGGGACTGCTTTCGACGAAGCCCTTCCTACTAATCTGATGAATGGTATTGTAAATTAGTAAATGCATTTTTGATTCCATTGAATTTTCGAATTCATGATCTATGTAGGTTATCTAAAACTCATGATTTGAGACTAGGTTGCTTCGCTAGTTTTCATGATTTAGGGACATAATATTATGATTCTATTTATAATGATTATATTATTTTATGGTTTTATGAATATGATAAATTAAATTATGATTAACATGGCTGTCAGCAAGGATAGATAAAGGAACTTATATATGATTTTTTTGAGGGAAAATGTTGCATAATGAATTCCTAAATTAGGGACATGAGTAGAGTTAACAGATTTGTTGTCGAAACCTGTTTTGACCGTTCACCTGGCAAAAAAAAGAGAAACTGAAATTATGGCACCGATTTTTTATTCATTGTTTTCTTGAAGCCTTGCACATTGCTAGGTGTTGATGAAATAGAAAGAGGGAGTTCGATGACCTGAGGTCAGTCAAGGCAGGGCACCGAATAGTTTTTTGCTAGTAGTTTAGGGTGTCTAACTCCTGGGCTATGAAAGTGATCACAGTAGCTACATCACGTGCAGCTGGTCCTCAACTGAGCAAAAAACGTGGTAATTTCCAATCTTTTGATTTAAATTATCGATTTAACATTTATTATGAAATGAAACCTGTCGTCGCCGCATAAATACGCGTATAGGTTTTCAGTTTCTGAGTCTGTGACACTCATTCTTGTCCGACGCGCAAGGCACGTAATGTTCAAAAATATTTATGTGATGTAATCCCTTATTAATTCGCATTCGAAACCATTCAAACGAAGCTAGTTTCTGGATTTTTTCATTTATGCGATTCATTTTGACTAAAATCTTGGCTACATATAATAAACTTTGACGCTCCTTCTATTCTAAAATGAAAAAAAAACAAGAAAGTATATTTGTACATGAGTTGTTCTATTACAAATGACTTTTCAATAACAATTAATCAATCGTTTCAACGCTTGTCGTGCGAAATGCTAATTGTTTCCTTTCCTGCAAATTTCAGATTAAATTCTTTCGTTGCGAGCCTTCAATGTACTTTTTCAGCTACGTTTGCCTTACTTTCATACTAAAATAATTGTAAAAAATAAGCACCAATTGGAAGCCAATTTTATCAAAATTTGAAATGTGATAACACGGGAGCAAGAACATGAGACGTCTTACCTTTGAGAGCCGTCAGGTAGAATGTTAACGCACTGAGCAGCGAGGCTCCTTATATACTCGCCGCGGCTGCTGGACAGCAAGGCAGACGCGAGACGCGAGTCATCGAGGACCTTCACGCTCTGGAGGGCCAGCATAGGGAACAATTAATGGGTCAGACTGTCCAAATTGCTATACACTTTCTAAGCAACAGCATGAGCGGAGAGCCGACGTGGCATTGATATGTCCTTTCGCCGGACCAAACTGGATTTTGTTGACCCACACCGGGACAAGATGTGCAACATTGGGACCAAGTCTAACTTTTTTTAGGGGTGTAGTGGCAAATTCGGATGCTTTCCTTCGAGAAAAATTTAGGAGAATTCGATCGTAGTTTAAATTTTTTTAAGGAATTCAATAACATTAGTATCGATGAATGAAACAAAAATGGTATATTATTTATGCAAAACTTGTATTAGTGAGCACCGTAAAAATTACTGCCTCGATTTAAAATTAGAACGTGGTTGTGAATATAATGATAGAAGAAAACAAGAAGAATGCGGAGCTATGATTACCAAGAAGTAAATGCTAGAAAAATACTACTAAGTTAGGGATAGACATTTCCGATTTCAAACATTGAGAACTAATTTTTTATATATCAATAAGTGTTATTTCCCAATAAAAATGTTCAAAGTTGTGGTTCTGAGACGAGGAGCTCAGTACGTGTTGTGGTGCCGATCGAGAGGGCCTTGATCTTGAGCAATTTGCGGGCGCTTGGAAATCGCGTCCAGCGAAGATTCTCAAAACTAAAATACTGTTCAGCTCAATCATACGAGTTACGATAAACATCACAAAAATAATACTCGTTGTTAGTAAAAACAACAGCTTAGAAGCGGTTCGAGAAATAATTACACATGAAAAGTAGTCTATAACCAAGAATTATTTCTAAACATGACGCTGCGTTCGGAGAAATTCGTAACCTTGAGTTGCTTGCATGCAGAAGGTATTTTCTCCATCGTTGATGGTTTTATTCGCACTTCGTTGCTCGTGAGCATTTAAAGCACTCAATTGCTAAGGCTTCATCATCTGTGTATTATAATCGTACTCTATATTACCGCGAAAGAGAAAGTTCCTGTTTCTGTATTGACATGAATAAGGCCATCGAACTTTACATTGCGTGGAAAGAAGGTGCAATCAATACAAGGCATGAAATTAGTTTGATTTTCGAAGCGTTAAAAATCATCTAAAGTAGGCTTTACATTTTATGAGAGAAATCATGGTTTCACTAAATGTAAAAAATCCGACAATCGTAGTAATTTTATTTTATCCTAGTGCAATAACTGCGTCTGTTCACGAGAATCATTTGCCATGCACTGCATAATCCCTCACTATCATTTAGTTTAGGAATAAAAATAAACATATTCTGCCAGAGAATTTGTTTTAAATTTAGAAATTTAAGAGAAGAGTCGAAAATCTTCAGTTTAGACTGACATTGAGTGAGTCAGTGTACACTCACAATTCAGTGAGTGAGAAGACATTGCTCACGATCACCGCATGGTCACTGCAGTGAATGTGCTGAATAACGCCTGTGAGTGAAGCTTCGATGCGCACCGTTATGAACTTGATTAACGAACCTAAAAATTTCAGCGACATTGAACTACAGGATTTACTATTACTACTACTATTGAACTATTACATAATATATTAAAGCCGACGGTAACCATAATCCCGGATCATGCATGATGAAGGTTGCTTACGTACGATAGTAGAAAAAATATTCAATGTTAGAAAAAACGGTGAAAAACGGTCCCACTGGCGTTCTAGTGGCCGGTCGCCCCGTGAAAATAAACTGTTTCGCCGTTTTTATCAGATGTTTTACGGATTTCTAGTGTTAAATTAGAATAAAAACGGCGACACGGTGTTTCTTTTCACGTGCTGACCAGCCACTGAAACGCCGGTAATACCGTTAACGGTAATTTTTCTAACAGTGTTGTTGGGAAATAAATAGGACATTAATTTTGTTCAATGAAATTACCTATCGAGTGGTAGATTTAACTGAGGATGTAAGCTTGACATAATGAATAATTTGTTGCAAGTAAAATATAAATGATGATGAGTAGACATACGTCAAACATTAATAGTGGATTTATTTCCTAATGCGTAATGCCTCTGTTGAGCTAAATATTGCTGCATTACTTTGCAGGTTAGATCGGTAAGGCTTTGATATTGCACCGTGTATCAAACAAATTCTGAATAAAAAGTTTTACTGGTGCAAAGAAATTTGTTAGCACTACCTGACTGTGATGCTTCATTGTAATCTCATATCCATTGTTCGAAATTAATAACATTTTTCTCAATGTAAACCTAAACAACCAGCTTGCCTTAACTGGCATTCATCTGATAAGAGAATGCACTTGCATGCATTGACGATGGTGATTTTGCAAATAAACAGCCGTATACATCATAAAACAAATAATTCACATAAACATGGATAGAATTGAATTGTAATTTAGTTCAAGTATTATCATCCCATCATTATCATCTTCCAGTTCATTCTTAACTAGTATGAGTAGGCTGAAAAATATGTGTCGTTAATTGTTACTGTTATTACATGAACGAAAATTTTGCTGCCGATCTCTTCAGTGTTTACGCGTTCTGTTCTCCACTAAACACAAACTCAGCACAGGAAGAGGCTGTTATTTATTTAGAGGCTAAAAGCATCTCGCAATGCTGGAGCAACGCGCGCTTGAATGTCAATTTAAATTTCACGAAGCTCGTTGGCGACGGACGCTGCCGTAGGCCTTCCTGCATGTCAGGTACACTTAATTATAGTTCCGATATCGTTCGTTGTTAAGCCAATCTGTATAAAGAATATGAACCTTAAAATTATTTAGCGTGTTAATCTAATTTATTTTTAAAACCTTAAAATATGATTCTGAAACTGGTTGAAACAAAATCTTCTAACTTAATCTCACGATACTTAAACTCACAATAATTTTACTGTACCCAATTCTTAAATACTAAAGCACGTGTCAGTTTGGAACTAAGCGGAACTTAAGTTTAACTTTCTGTCGTCACAGGAACTCGCACAACAAAGTTCCTGAGTTCACAGTTCCGCCCTAAGACTTGTACATTATGCTCAGGGTCAATATTCACACAAGCTGAATAATTATTGTGTTCTTTCTTGATCTAACCTTGAAACTAAACAGGCTCAGCTGACTCCCGCTAGCATTTATTATGAGCCTTTGTGATTACATAAGTAAATCAAGGCAAGTGAATAGATATGAGCTCCGTAATGTATCCGCAATGAGGTATTCCTTTGTTCATGGTCAGATTCTAGGTGAATAAAATACCTGAAGTGTAAGCTTTAAATCTGAATACTTCCAAATTAGCATGCGTTTCCGATAAAATTTATTTGACGTCAAAGTACCTGAACTGGTGGCTAGATGTTTCTAGTTAATAGCAAAAAAAAAAAAAAATAAGAATTCATTTTCTAAAATCGTAAGGTTATTAATAATTTAGATTAATAAAAAAATTCATGACTGAGATTGACTTAGATTTAATGGGAGAACCTAGTGAACCATTAAGGATTCCGAAACCTCGACTCGAAATAAAATGCGGACGTAGTGATGTTAGACGATGTAGCTGTTATAATAATAGCTGGTAGTAGTGGCAGCAGAAGTAATATTATTGCAAAAATAATGGTAAATTAATATTATCCTTCGCGAGTATAAGTATCATTAGAAATAGTAGCAGTAGGAAGGAATACAAGTATCATTAACGGCAGTAATATTAAAAAAATTAAGATCATTATCAAAAATATAAGGTATGCTAGTGAAAAATTTTAAAAGTAAAAAATATTAGAAATAGCAAAATTATACATTGCCACAGTGGTTATGACTACAACTGCAATATCGACGTAGCAGTAAAAGTTGACTCACTCATATTATATAAGCAATATTAGAAGCAGCGGTATAAAATCATCTCAACAGTCCCCGAATTACACAAAGAGGATGAATGACACTTTCCGGAGGCTGGCTATCACAGTGAAAGGCATTGGATTCGCTATACGTAGCTCATCGTACCCTATATCGCCGCTCACATGAATGAAATCCGTCGCAATTTTGGTCGCGTCGCCGAGATTAGTTCGAGGCGCGACATCGCTTCCGTCTCTGGGTCCCCTCACTTAATTAGTGATTAAGTATCCCGATGCGCGGATAAAAGATTATCGTTTGTAAAAGTGCAATAGTTAATCACTGGTCGATTTTACAACTCGCATTAATTATTCCATTGGCTGCCTAACTGCAATGGTTGATTACAGGGCAATTATGCGCGACCCTCGGATAAATAGCTATCGTTTTTATAAAAGTGCAATGGTTAATCGTTGGTCAAATTTTACAGCACCAAGCGTAAATCGCATTTGTGCAACATGCGTTTTCTCCTAGAAACACTTGTAATGGTCGACATATTGCTATTTGTTATCGATTTTTCATTTTAGCGAATTGAGTATAAACAGAGAATTGTTAAAACATTATATAAAAATTTGAAAATCCTTCTTTAGTATTAATCCGTTAATCGAAGCCAACAAACTCCTGACGGCATGAGCTAGTTTAGTCGCATGCGAATACATTTGAATTAAGGCTGGTTCGAGTACGTAATTTAACTATTAAATATAAATAATAACTTAAATTCGAATCCTTGAAGCATAAATTTCGTCATGTCTCAAGCCTCCAAACCAGCGAATTTTCAAAAATTCGGGATTACCCTCATATTCTAACGAGATTGCATTCAATTTTTTATTATATGTTTTTTATTTCCTTTCTGACTTTGTTCCGATAGAATCAAATACATTTTTCTATCGTTTCTGGTTCGAACGTGTTGCGGGTCTGATAAAATTTTCTCATTTGATCAAACTCAGATAAATTATTCTGAAGATTGAGATGCTTAAAACTTCCGACGTGTAAGTGAAGACCCATGCATAGCACTTTCTCAAAAATAAATATTTATGACCTTCAAAGTGTCTTATTTTAAATAATATCCAGACATTTGACAGTATATGTACGACACGTATCGAAATCAGGGGCTGTAATGCGTGTAAATGTGAACGCCATCGTCGGCGGACGTGACCGGAGACGAGCCACTGCAAGATCGCGGATTCGGCCGACGCTGAGGAAGGACTGAAGGCGGTCAAGGCCGACATGCAGACGTGAACTTTTTGCTGACTTTTCGCACGGAAGTTGCAAACAAAACAATGGCAGGAACACAAGTTTGCCTTCCTCGTTTCCTTTTCGTTGCGGGAAGACGCAGATAAGAATTTATTGCTAAATTATTTAATGTGATCAGAGTATTAGAGTATTGCGGTCGAAAAAAAACCCTCAATGTTTGGAAACAAGCAGTGAAGGGAAAGTTATTACAAATTTAATGCTCAAACTTATGCTTTCGTTTTTGCCCATCAATAAAACGGCGCATTCAGTTTTGAACTGAGAAGGCACTCGCGTACATGAAGCATTCAAATTGAATCTCAGAATTGAGCGGCATTTGTGATGATTTATAGACGTACAGACAAAAAAATTAGCCTTTCGTTGCAAACGAATGGTTACGGATGTACGATCATTCTGAATCCTTTTGCATACCGGCTCAATTGCTTTAGTTTGTGTTGACTTCAAGTTTATCGCTAGGCCTCTGCGGTCTATTTTTTTAAAAGTCCTCTCAACTTTTACTGTAGCTGCGCCCCCCCCTCCATCTACATTCATACGGTCAAGTCAGGAACAGGTTTGATGTTGACAAAGTGTAGCAAAAAATATGCGGAAGCTGTGCTCGCCCCTGCATGTTCAACACATTCAACTGGTGTGTCAATTCAGCAGAAACAAGTAGTATCGCTTGACCAGTGGCCAGACACGATTCAGTCTTGATGAATTTTGAAACTATTTGACGAGTTGGCTCTTTACACTACATTGTTAAGAACCTGGGACAAATAAGATCAAAATACTCCGTCTACAATTTTTTTCTCTGTTCCACAAATAAAGCAGTAGTCTAGACAATTTGTACAATTGTTCACAAATTAGTAAATAGAGGCTATAAAATTCATTAAAGTATCGATTTCGTTCACGTCTCAACTTAAAAAGTTATTCGACAAGTCCAGTAAAATAACAGGTTAGCGTTAAACAGTCAATTCAAATCTTTAACGCTTGTCTGTTTGATTAATAGGTTGAAATTTAAACGTAGAACGTCGAGAATTGGATCGTTTCGAGAAAAATGCCGAGACATGCGCATTTTCAATTGCTATCGACTTCTTTCAGCCTTCTTTTCCCTTTGAGTTGCCTTCTTTGTGAGTTCTTCGACAGCGGCCGTTCTTTCAACTCGTCTACTTCGTCAATGCTATCAACCTCCGACTCTTTCTCCCTTCGAGTATGGAAATCTCTATACCGATTTTCTTCAAAGTCGTTGCAATTTTTTGGTATGGCTGTTGGTAAAGTGTAATGGCTTGCATTAAAGGCCATTTCAATTTTTGGACTTCCAACTGTGGCCTCTAAGCTCTTCACTCTGTCAGAAACGCTCCCTACGAAAAGTTTCATCGTCGCTCTCGGAGCGTCATCCTTCGTAGATCCCGTAAGAGAGTACCGTTTTCCCCTCTGAGTTAACTCGCCACTTTCAGGCACTGCACGAGGAATGGCGCTGCGAGGGTCGAACAGGCCACAATCATTTTCAGGTTGTAATTCCCTTGTACACGAATTTTCGGCAATCGTTCCACATTGAGAAGCCTTATCTACTTTCCGTATCTCCATTCTAAAATCAGCAAGATCACACTGTGTTCCAACCGACAGAACTGAGAACGGAATAGCTTGGCAGCCAGTATTCGACGAGCGAATAACCGTTTGCGTGGCTGCTGATGCCACTCTGTCGTCCCAGAGCGGCGTTTCGTCCAAGTCCTCATTAGCGGATATAAATGAGAGGAGTTTAGGGGCAGACGGCTCCCCGCAACCGGAAACTTTGGCAGCCGCTTCTGCCGTTTCTTTGTTGCGTTGATGAGTTGCACCAATGTGGTTAAATTTCGAGAAATATCTTCCGTCCACACTATTTATAAGCTCGTGATTTTTAACATTTGCAGCCTTAAAATCTTTTTTGGTGCCGGCAGTTAAACCTCTGAATTTATCGAATGCAGCAACTTTTTCCAAGTAGCATTTATGAGAAAATAGCAAGGGTAAGTAAGCCGATAGGAGATCACACTCTTCCCGGCACGCGGAGGATCGCTGCACGTGGTGAATTCTGAGAGAGTCTTCACGGGACGAAATCATATGTTGATCGTCTCCCTCATGTCTATCTTGGTTCTCACTTCGAGCTGCATTTCTGTTAAACCGGGATGTGCATGAACCAGGCGACCGTTTATCTATGGACCCTTTCGAACAAGGCTGTCTTTTGGGAACGGGCTCCCCTGTCTTTCGGGCTCCCGAATCTATTCTCGTTTCCCAACTAGTTCTAGGTTCTCTAGTCATAGCAGCTTTCTTCCCGATTTCAAAATCTCTCAATTGATTCCTAACGTCATTTTCGAAGTGCGTTGCTTCAGTTGGTGGTTGAACACTTCCTTGCAGTGAGGGGCCATAGCGACTCCTGTTGTAGTTTCTTTGATCCCAGTTTGAACTTCGAGGTTCCAACAATTTAGGTGAGAAACTCCCTGAACTCTCCTTTCTGAGGTCTTTGTGCCGACTGGCGTCCAGCAACATCTTCTCTACCGGATACTTTGTCCATTTTTTACGCGCTGTCCACGGAATGACGTCAAGATCATAATTGGTGCGTCTACACGGCGAATTTCGCTTCTTCACGTTCGGTTCTTTTTTTCTGCAGCCCATCGCTGTATCAGACTTGACAGACATTTGCCGCGAACCATTTGTTGATTTCATTTTTTCACGGTTGGGAACGCAATCCTCACTGAAGTCCGCTTGGAGTGCAGTCATCCCCACACCCTGAAATGAGAAATTGTAATCTAGTCTATTCCAACTTTCAATTTTACGGTTAGAGCAAAGTAAACAAGCGTCTGATAGTGAAATTTCAATTTTCATAAGCGCCTGCTATTATTACACAATAAACTGTGTGCCAAGCAAAGAAAAGGTTCTAGCCTCAGTACATATAAAAAACCGTTCATAAATTTGAATATCAAATATCACTAAGACTAAGAGTGAATCACTTGACTAGGGTTAAGAATCGAGATGGATAGATGGATGGATACAACAAGAACAGAGAGCAGAGTTTACGAAACTTACGAGATGGGCGGTCGTAGGTTGAACACTGTCGTCTAGTAGCCTTCGATGTTTGCTCCGTGGCCTTTTGTGTACGCTCGACAGACCTAGACACAAACATTACAGGTCTGACATGTTGATAAGAAACTTAAAATTCACTATAGCAACAGTTCAATTTTGATATCAAAGATTGGGACAGCTCTGTAATAACACATTGGCCCGATTAACGATGCTATTCAAAATAAAGAACGCCTTAAAATAGCCTAGCATCTATAACAAAATAGCAGTCTAATAGCGACTTTTCGGAGAGCATCATGCTGACGGCTAACACTATATGCTCACCATTTGTGGTATTGGCAGACGCTCTTTGTTCCCACTTTCTCGATGTGTCACGCGTACGATGCAAAACTTGCAGCCCATTTAAGGCCTTTGCTGATTGCTGAGACGATTCAGTTGGGGCACTCAGTAGCCTTTCGCATCTTGGGTAAGATTTCACCTTAGCTCTATCGGAATGCCATACCTTACTTGCATCCCTCCTCAAAGCACGAGTAACCTTTTCGGTAATTGATTTTTTCGAACCCCTTCGGCGATTAGAAATTGGCGTGTTGTGCGTGAATACTTCATCGTTACTGCTGTCAGACTCGGAGACCTTTGATAGCAGCTGATTAAACTGAGCAAATTTGCGTAGATTGTCTTCAGGCTCCTGATCACTAAGGCAGCCCAGCCTTTTCCTGAAGTCGCGCGAGATTTCATTAGAATCTCTCATGACATAGGGTCTGTTTAAATTTCCAACTTCTCTGGCGTAGTCGTCTAAATTTCTCCGCCTTCCAGCAGTTTCTACAATCGGACAATTTCCTCCACCTTCTCTGTGGGCCGCAGACGAATCCTCATGAGCTTCGTCCATCCTACCATTGGCGCAGTGTTTGCGTCTTTCCACGGATGGGGTTATACTCAGAGCTTGCCAATCTGATTTACCAAGCACATAGGGGTAGTTTTCCCACAGGTATTCACTCTTCAAACTCGTAGGCGGAGGGAGAAGAAATGAATCGTCCGACGTGCCCACATAGGGATTATAATGAAACGATGAATCGAGATCAAGTTTGCTTGTGGAACACATAACGCGAGAAGGTAGACTTATATCAGACATCGAAGGGAGTGACCAATTACTTTTGCGGCCTTATGTACAATTCATCTGTTCACTTTATTAATCATTACCGACACTAGCATTAGTTATTCACCTTCAATCAACACAATTATCTTCCGGTAATAGGAGACGTGTTACGTAGACTAGTCCATCATGGAATAAAGTAATCGAAGTACTTCTTCTCACTAATCAACGAAGCTGTTGCAGGAAAGAGGAAAACCATTTAAGCGTACTGAGTACTGATACTGCAAGACACACATTCGAAAAATACAAGGCGCTGTGTTTGACGGCGAATAAATTGCAACAAAATCTGCGGCCCAGTGGTAAGTTAGATTCGCAAGTTAGTACGGCGTTGCTCGGGCTTGAGGATTCCTTCAACTTTGGAATCCTTCTATTCCAAATCCCGTCATTCCAGTAATCCATAATCTTGTTAATGATAATAAACTAATAATATAATAGTTAAAATGACCCCTTCAAACTAAAATTTCATATAGAACAAAGGTCTCCCATTTTACTCTCGCTCAAAAATACAAAAAAAGAGAATATTTTGCGTCTTTTTGATTACATTTTACCACGTTTTTCTTGACTTCGTTTCGTGTCTGTCTGTCATCAAAAATTCAAACCTTAATTTAGAGCACTTCTTAACATCCTAGTAAGTTGAAATTTGGCATGCATGTTTATGATGCCTTACAATTCAAGATTTGATAATCAGAAATAATAATTAAAATTTTTTTTTTATTTAAAAAGTAAAAAACAATAAAAATTCACTGTTTGGAATTGAGTTTTTTCTCGAACATCCACACTTGCCAACCCTGGAAATTGATGTGAATTGCTACAATTACTAACTAAAAAGTAGAAAATAAATTAATATAAAAAAATATTTTTAAAAACCACTTTTTTATGGTTTTTATAAAACTAAAAATAGTGAAATAAAACAAATAAAAAATGCTTTTAAAAACCACGTTTTCTTAACGGACAAAAAAGAAAAACATTCACTCTTACATAACATTACATAACATTTTACATAACTTAAATGTTATGTAAGAGTAAATGTTTTTCTTTTTTTTCCGTTAAGAAAATGTGGTTTTTAAAAGTATTTTTTATTTGTTTTATTTAATTACCAATATCAGAATAAAAATTAAATTATTCATGCATTATTTTCTTCGCTTTCCCCCAATCTTTTCCCATTCTACCAGTGGATTTCAGGTTACAAACAATATCCCAGTATGCTTTGTATAGTAGATACACGCTCTAATAGCCCCTATATATTATGTATACGCCAGGCTTTTAAAGTTTAAACAATCAAACCCGCAGACAAACTTTGACAAGCATATAGTAAATATAAATATAGTTGCGCAATTCTCAAACAGTTCGTTATAGCTTGCAGTATGTATATATGCAGTATGTAGTATAGCGATACATGTGTCTTTTGCATCCTTATTTGTTTTCCTGACAGTTGAGGTCATACACCGTGAGCATGTTTGAGACGAATAATTTAATTAGACGGTTGTCTAATTAAATTAAATTAATAATTAAATGTCAATACAATAACGATTGAAAATGGTGGCTTTTCCATAGCCTTAGCGACTTTCCTCGACACAGATTAATAATCAATGTCATTGCTGAGAAATTTATTAAATGACGGGCAGATCAAGAATTGTGAACAACCAAAATGGAGAACGAGAATATTTTCGAAAGCATTTTGGCTCCAGTGCGCGCTTCTCTTATCTACAAGGTAATTGTATAGTAGTTACTGCACGTACAAGATACGAGAATTTACAGACACCGGTTTTATGAAACTTCATGTTAAAAGTACGAGAGCTGTCGTCAAGCGACCGGCCATGAACACTGGCACGCCCATGCAGTTCTAATCAGGCTGCTGTGTGTCTAGGTTCTTCACTTTGGAGGGTGCATCAGGGCACGTGCAGCTACAGCCCTGTGATATAAGCTGTCTACTGGATATGATAATAATATGCGTTTAAAAAGCATTTTTTAATGACAACACTGCTAAAGAGGCCGGTGTTTCCGATGTTATATATGTACAATTGATTTATTGTTAAATTTTTATATGCAATTTTTTTTAATTTTTTTTATTTTGTCAACTGATTCATGCATTGTCTCCGACATCACGCAAATGTGTAAAATTTCAGATCGAAATACACCGTGAGCATGTTTGAGACGAATAATTTAATTGGACGGTTCCGTAAATGTCAATACAATGACGATGTTGTTCCCATAAACGATTGAAAATGGTGGCGTTTCCATAGCCTTAGCGACTTTCCTCGACACAGATTAATAATCAATGTCATTGCTGAGAAATTTATTAAATGGCGCGCAGATCAAGAATTGTGAACAACCAAAATGGAGAACGAGAATATTTTCGAAAGCATTTTGGCTCCAGTGCGCGCTTCTCTTATAAACAAGGTAATTGTATAGTAGTTACTGCACGTACAAGATACGAGAATTTACAGACAACGGTTTTATGAAACTGCATGTTAAAAGTACGTGAGCTGTCGTCAAGAGACCGGTCAAGAACAAAGCCACGCCCCTGCAGTTCTAATCAGGCCGCTGTGTGTCTAGGTTCTTCACTTCGGAGGGTGCATCAGGGCACGTGCAGCTACAGCCATGTGATATAAGCTGTCTACTGGATATGATAATAATTGACGCTTAAAAAGCATTTTTTAATGACGACACTGCTAAAGAGGCCGGTGTCTCCGATGTTATATATGTACAATTAATTTATTGTTCAATTTTTATATGCAATTTTTTAATTTTTTTATTTTGTCAACTGATTCATGCTTTGTCTCCGACTTCACGAAAGTGTGTAAAAATTCAGATCGATTGGACAGGTAGAAATGTGTTAAATATCGATTATAAGATTAGAGAACAAGAAGTGAAGTTAAATAGAAGTGTGGTAAGGTAATAATAATAATAAAATGATTTACTAAATCCCACATTGAAAAGGGATTACGTTAGAACTGTTGCTCTATGATTTAGCGAATCTTGGTCAAATAATATATAATAATAATAATAATAATAATAATAATAATAATAATAATAATAATAATAATAAAATGATATACTAAATCCCACATGAAAAAGGGATTACGTTAGATTGTTGCTCTATGATTTAGCGAATCTTGGTCAAATTATATTTAACGAACTTTAGTTGCAGGATATTTGTTTGTTCATTCGTTTTTCTGCTGTTAATAAAAAATCGTATAAAAATACGAACCAAATAAAACCTTCCAAAAAAATTTTTGTCTATGCCGCCACCACTTTTTAGAACATCTTCAAGTCCTTCATAAATAAATGAAATTAAATCCTCTAAGCGTAGGGGACTAAACTGATGTTTCTTTAAATAAGTTGAAATCAAATTTAACTTGGAAATAATTAAAAAAATCTCGGCATGGGCTCTGTGACTGCACAATTGTCGATGTATTTTTTCCATGAATTCTGGAGGAAATATTAAGTATTTATTCCTTGGTAAATAGTATAATTACAGCCTATTTTTCATTGCCCATACTCTTGAAGACACAAATTCACGATGAGTTCGCCAGGGTCGCCGACCTTGGAGGCAGAAGTTCACTTCGTGAGGAGCTCAAAGGACAAGAAATGGGCCATGTATCATGGATACAGCTGGGGTGAGTGCAGTGAAACGTCCCGGTGTTCGATAGTGATTTCCGAAATTTAACTTCCACAACCTGTCTTCCTGACCTGCGAATTGAAGAATCCCTGAATATTTTTAAACAGAAACCTACATATGTTAACTGCCGCCTTCAGCTCCTATGACATTGAAATTATGAATACATATGCCTGTCTGTTCAATTTTTAATATTTTCAATGTGAAATTTTGTTTACTAATTGATCATTCTTGTTTTATAGGTTTTAAAAGTTTTCCCAATTATAAAGAAATGGTGAATTTTCTGGCTATTTTTCGTTGCGATCTAAGCTGTCAAGGAAACTTGATTATAAGTGTAATAGATTGCAGAATTACTTTTTGGCTCTTCAACTCCACAATGTAAATATTTCAATCACGTTTTCCTCGTCATTATTTATTTTATATAGAAAATATAGCAAATTCAATAGACGGAAAAATCGGATACATTTTCTTTTAACATTCGGAGTAATTCACTCATTCTCTAGGAACAGATTCTTGAACTAACAATGAAGCCTGTGATTTTCATCAATAAAAATTCAAATTTAATTTAACCGCGGCCTATTTATGCGTCGATTTACATTCGATAGCCAGTATTTCATATGGTGTAGGTCAGTGAGACGTCTGTGAAAACCTACTGATGGCGTGTCGCCATCAGCAAGTTTTCCAATGCATATTAAATCTTTTCACGAAAGCAGCATTGATTGGGGAATTGGAGTCGTGTTCTGATTGGGGAAGTTTTTTTTATTACTTCTGTATATACACTTCACCTTGAAAATAATTTAAGTCAGCTTTATTTATGCATCCACTTGGATTCAACGAGTACAGCTAAATTCATGGAATGATAAAACAATTGAATAAGACTTTTTGTCAGTACTTTTGTCTGTAAAGTATTGATTTATATCCAATGCACTTATCTGTTCGTATGAATACAAAATATCAGCGTGGTTCGTGCAGAGCTAAATGATATCACAATTCTGTGAGGCACTGCAGCTATTATTGTCTTTGCGAGCTCCACTGTCGATGATTTGCAGTTATAAATCAAAGTCGTGTATAGTGATAAAAATAAAGTCGTGTTTAGTAACGAAAATATAATCACGGAAAAGTTCCAATTATTCCACTTTAACAGATGTCGCCTACGTCGTCGTTTTAAATTTCTTCATCGTTTGTGGCAACCGACCCGCAGTGTAAAAGACGAATATATTCACACATTTAGAGGAAGGTGACTATAACATTTTTGTATGATCGTGACTTTCTGTCTCATGGTTTTCATTAGCAGAAAGAGTTATAACATTCAGAGTATATTGGCTCATTATGCGCTTTATGCGTGTTATGTGTTCTTGCAGAACAGCATTTGCAAAATAAAATTCAACCTGGTTCAGTTCTAGACCTTGGAAATATTAAAGGAAAGTAATAATTAATAATGCTATAATAACTGAAAAACATACATGCCAATTCGTGAAAATATACCATTAGAGACCGCTTCCAAACTTCGTTACAACAGAAGAGGTAAAGTTTATTAGCTCGAACATGCGGTTGAAGTTTCATTCACAAAGATCAATCAAGATCATTCAATCGTCGTAATTAATAATTGAATCGATTTCATAAATTCTTTTTGTGTAAAAAAGTAGCTCGAACATGGGGTTGAAGTTTCATTCAAAAAGCTCAATCAAGATCATTTGCTGATTGTAATTAATAATTGACTTGAATTTATAAATTATTTGCGTGGAAAAATTTGTTCGGGGCAATGTTTTGAAGGAAAAGTGACTGTTTTTTGATAATCGTAATATAGGCACTGCGACTGCAATGGGATACAAATGGCGTTAGGCTGCATGCCAAATGAGCTGCAGAGTAGCTTTAGGGTTGTGGGCAGAAATGGGTCTCTAATAACAATGGATCTCAGGTCACACTGGGTCGCGAGTAGCACTGGGCTGCGAGTAATAACTGTGTCCCGAGCAGCTCTCGGTCACTGATAATACCAGCTCTCTGGTAACACTGAATAACGGGTAAAACTGTGATGCAGGCAAACTATGTATTAGGTTACGCGATGTCTTGGATGCTACTGCGTCTCAGGTAATATTGGGTATCAGCTAACGCTGAGTGTCAGGCAACACTGAGTTGCGTGGGGTAATGGGCTGCTATTGAAATTTGTGTCATTTTAAACCACCTAATGTTATTATAAATTATCTATTTATTATCTTTTGCTCTGGAATAATCTACGAGTATTAATGAAACATTATTTTCTGAGAGCCATTCTGAAAAATGGGGCCATAATCCCTCTCGATCAGCGACGAAGATTCATGGGAACAACCGCCGTCGGACTTCGACGCGCCGGTCGAGCTAGAGAACCGCTGGACGAGGGTGAAGACCCGCACCAAAGAGTTCCTGGAAACTGTCACTTTGGATGGCATCGCACAGACATGCGGGTGACTGGAAGCATTTCAGTGTATTATATGAATTTCATAAAAAGACCACAGATTGACTGATAGCTTTCGACCAAGGTCAATCGACCCATACATTCTCGGAATATGTGACGAGTGTAACAGTAGGTACGTTGTTTCAGTGCCCGTCATTGGTTGCGTCGGCTGGTGTGGTTGTCGTTCTTTATTCTATGCTCGGTGTACGGCCTCATGCAGTGCTACGACGTCTACAATGAGTACATCAAGTACCCCAAAGCTGTGGCGGTTCAGGTGGGACGATCAGAATAACTATACCTCAGGAACGTTTTACAAATCTGTTGCATCCAGTGGCACAATGTTGCGCTGATTGTGGTGAGGCGCTATCATTCTATAATAAAGCACGTCCTTAGGAATTACTATTGTAAAAGTTACAGGAGTAGTTTCAAGGGGTGTCTGAGTCAAAGTCAAGTCGAGTTTGCTAGCTGCCTAAAATCTGCACTTCGAGTTCGGCCGAAGCGGAGAAAGAGCGGCTGACTTGCGTG
This sequence comes from Hyalella azteca, assembly GCF_000764305.2. NCBI lineage: Eukaryota > Metazoa > Arthropoda > Malacostraca > Amphipoda > Hyalellidae > Hyalella > Hyalella azteca. The sequence continues at coordinate 49,040 of NW_025937175.1, forward strand.
CTCCCCGATGGTCAGAACCTGGTGCAGAGTCGGGCTAAAATAAAATCCCAATTTTGTTAGGGGGCAGTGGGATACCAGGATTTGCTACTGCTCGCCAAAATTAACTTTGTAATCTCAGCTACAAACGGAGCGCCCGGCCCAGTTTCCAGCGGTGACTTTATGCAGCCTGAACCCCATCAACAACGAAGATGCGCTCAGGAACGACTAAGTCTACGACGCCTTCATCGAAGTCCAGGAACAGAACACTGTGGCTGGTGAAAGATTTTGAAAATAATATTGATCATGCTCACCCAATTATTCACTCAATGAACTGAAAAATCCATTCCTATAGCACCCGAAAGGTAATATATAAAAGAATACATCTTAATTTCGTGCACAACGATAAGAATAATTACCTTACGCTTGTTTTCTTACTCGCAAATTTCTTCTGCCTCACAACATATTCTTTTATTATACTGCAAGATTTGAATAAATACTATCAGCATTTAATGCAACAGTAACTTAAGTAGCGGTAAATTGCTTAACTTTATAAATAACATCAATGGAATACTCAATTTGCATATTTTGATGGAAATTCTGATGTGACTTTATCATCAAGCATTATCGAAGCAAAAAAATGATAATCTTAATTTGTCTCAATAGAAATTGACTTTATGATTTTTCCAAAATTTCTTTTAATTCGTAATTGTTACACACCTCAATTAATTAAAAAATCACTGAAAAACTCTTGTTGATTTATGTGCATTTTATTTTGAATTCATGGAAACCTTCAATTAGTTAAAAAGTTAATTGATTTATTTATATCATGAATTTGCTTTCAGAATGTGCCGACCTTAAAAATGTCAGCGACGATCCACTGGCAGATGGTGAGAATGTTGATGTGGGAATGTAAACTCTTCATATAAGGGTAAATTTAATTGAAATTTTCACTCCGACGACTTCTTAATACATAACTCAACTAAATGTGTAGATTTTCTTCTTCATTCACTTAAACATACGAATATAAATATAACTGTGCGGGTGTTGATTGGTGTAAGGATCAGAATGCTATTACAGTAGACGGAGAAAGCTCTTACCGTATGTTAAATTAACTGTATTTTGCGAATTGATTTACAGATGTATGCGTAGAAAATTGCGACTCACAACCAAAAACTTTCGATGACAACGACTTGATCAACAATACTAACAATGACAGCTCCACAACCTCGTTCTCGACATCGCAAGCATCTCCATCAACGACTCTCATCTCGCAAACGCAGAGTTCAAAGGCCGAGCCCGCAGGTAAAGTTAGATATCTTGCTAATTTGACAATTATTCTGAATTATGCCTATTGTATTGCTAATATTGCAACAGTTAATAAATTCGATACTAAATTACAATTTCCCAAGTTACAAGAACTGTTGTATTGTTCAAATGAATTCAAGTCAAAATCTCGATTTCTACTGCAGCAAGCACTTCTTCTTCTACTGAATACGCAACAACCGGCGACACAAACTCGACTACAAAAGAAAGTTCCGCGTCACCCGTTCGAAGTAGAAGACGTGCAGTTCTTCCGCTGGTACGTGCTTTCTAAAAACTGTTCAACTTAAAAATTGTTAAATAAGTTCATATACGGAAAGGAAACTGTTCCAGATTCATGAACTCATTTTCATCGTGAACATAATAAATTCATTGCACCGCAAATGAAGAGATCTGGTGCAAAGCAAGCATTCAAATAATTGTTCGCTAATGCTTGACTCATTCTCTTCTATCTCCATCAATTTACTTCTGAAGTACGGGACATGAGTGTAGAGTTGAATTATACGATAACTACACGTGAAATTAATACTAAAATGTTGATGAAGGAGGCTGAGCCTGACATCTCTGCCTTGCCCTATGGCAACCTGCCCTGGTTTACTGCTAGCAAAGATGCAGCGAACGCCGAGCAAAGGAAGAAGAGGAACGTCGAAATAACGGGTATTTCTTAAACTTCAAAATAGATCACATATCTCGATATGTGTAATTGCTACAAACGTTTAAACACGATACGGGACTCCAAAAACAGTTTTCTTGTTTAAATGAGAAAAGGAGTTCAAATTTTATAATATTCGTATTTCTTTGGCATTGACGTCTGCCAATAATTTGAATTAATCTTCAGACGAGTCTGCGCTCATGCACATAGACGATGCGTTGATGCGGTTGAAGTGCAGCTTCATCTACCAGTATCAAATGAGGCACGAGTCCCTGAACATCTCCATATTTGCCACTGACAATGGCACTAAAAGTTACGTCACCAGCGAACTGGTCAAAGAGGTTGGGGATATACGTTTTTGTCCGCAAATTGGTGAGTTGTTCCTCAATGGTCTTTGCATTTCATAATTCTATTTAATATGTCCAATGAAGATTGGAGCCGAAGGCATTAAGGGCCACATGATGAACTTGAAGAATCAGTTTGTGGAGTCAAATTCATTGGTGATTATACATTCTGTCCACTTGCTGGTGTAGATTTGTTTACTTGCGATTTTGATATAGATACACTCCTTCAAAATTATAACAGCTTTACATTATTTGTGTTTCGGTCGTTTTAATTTTACTGAATGTCAATGAAAGTATCATGGAAAAATTTGTGTCTGCATGCTGATAGGCCAAATATCCTCAGGTAAACTCATGCTCTGGAATTAAATTGCAATTTTTTCACAAAAATAAAAACAAAACCAGTCTCTCTTTTTCCCTTTGCATTTATTAGAGCGGTGGAATGCAAAGGCTGTCACCATTCGTCTCAACCTATTCTGTGGAAATGAAGTTTATGAGGACTTTCTAGGAAGCTACACTGGCCTCAATATAGGTTGGTAGCCTGTTTGAATTTCAATTTGTTAGGATAGCTATTAACTATATCCGATTTCCGTATACATTTTTCAAGAGAAATTTTGTAGGATTTCTAGAGGAATTTACGATTTGTCATAGGAAATTATGCTTTGAATAACCATTAGTAGTAGCCGAAATTTTTTTTTTCAAATTGATTAATTACAAATAATGTTGCAATTTCCATTAATGTTGCTTTACCGTTTTCATTAATTGTCTTGAGTTTTTGCGACTTCGACCGGTAGGTGGAACACATCAAACTTAGCTTGTTATTAACTTAAAAGCCCGTCTGTAAAATCGCGCTAGACACTAATAATTTGAGGTCACGAGTTCATGCCTACAAAGCACTTTCAACCGCATGGCACATTATTCCTAATGTGTTATATCCTTTCATCGAGTCAAGATTCTTCACCTAAACTGGCAGTATCTTATTAAACCGATCAAAATTTGCTGGTTTATTATGGATTTGAAGTTTATTGTCGAAACCACAGCTTATTGACATGAAATTTGTAAAATACTTTCGGGACATTTTTGGCTCAATACAACTTGTCACTGAATCTTGATTTGTTATTATGCACAGTTTACAAAGAGACCTACATCAGTTCAACTGAAGTGAAGCTTTCTTGTGCTTCAGGAACATACACCCCTGTGGGTGAGTGAATTGCATTATTTCTTTTCAAACTCAAATGAACTTGAAAATTTGAAAACACAGTACGGAATTAGGGAAAAAAGTTTAGAAAAAATCCTAATGTTGTAGATGTTGCAAAAATTATGTGGCTTTTCAATTCTTTCCATAAATGTGTATTTGGCCTTTCAGATATTTCAGGAATGTGGCTGGAAGGGACAGCAGAGGAGATGTCCGCAGAGGTACTAAAATACCAAATAAGCGAAAGCCGATCGAACCACTTGTCGGACCTCAGGGCACGCTACGCCCCCGACCAGGACGTGATCGAGAAGACGGCGAGGAAGCCAGAAGACTTCATCCAAGTGTGCAGCATCGACAACGACCATTGCAATTACAAGTAATTTTGCAATTAAATGCAATGTTGCAATTACAAGTAATGTTGCAATTACAAGTAATGTTGCAATTACAAGTAATGTCGCAATTACAAGTAATGTTACAATCACAAGTAATGTTGCAATTACAAGTAATGTTGCAATTATAAGTAATGTTGCAATTACAAGTAATTTTATAGGTCCAGTTAGGTCAAGTTTCACTAATAAGCTTTTTTAAAGATAATGGAACCAAACCTAACTGGACCTAACCTTGATGCTTTTAGTAGTTTATCTTTATTATCTTAGGTTTCTATCTTTAAAATTGTGGAATTTTCTTAAAATAGGTTCGTTTTTTTCTTGGGAAAGATAATTTCTATATATATAAACCTGTCACTTTTTCTGGGGAATAGGGTCGAAACCTGGAACTTTTTAGGGTCGAAACCTAAGATTCTGGGGAATAAAGCCCGTAAGGGTCGAAACCTGTCACTTTTTAGGTTCGAAACCTGTCAGTTTTAGGTTCGAAATTTGCAGGGTACAAAAACCATAACAGTCCGCAAGGGTACAGGTACGAGCTGCACCACGATGCCGACAACCTCACAGGGACGGAAAGCACGGGTACAGGTACGAGCTGCACCACGATGCCGACAACCTCACAGGCACGGACAGCAAGGGTACAGGGACGAGCTGCACCACGATACTGACAACCTCACAGGGACGGACAGTATCGTTACTGTCATCTAATTATTTCCTATCTAATTAGTGATAAACCTGGAAGAATAGGTTCGATTGCACCTTTCACCCTTCCAGGTCCATTATTTTCTAAGATAATGATTATCTTAAAAAACGCTAAAACACGTCTAAGATAATTTTCGATTATCTTTAAGATAGTGACAAAGCATCAGGGTTAGGTCCAGTTAGGTCAAGTTTCACTAATAAGCTTTTTTAAAGATAATGGAACCAAACCTAACTGGACCTAACCTTGATGCTTTTAGTAGTTTATCTTTATTATCTTAGGTTTCTATCTTTAAAATTGTGGAATTTTCTTAAAATAGGGTCGTTCTGTTTGGGGAAAGATAATTGCATATATATATAAACCTGTCAGTTTTTCTGGGGAATAGGGTCGAAACCTGGAAAACCTGTCACTTTTATAGGGTCGAAACCTAAGATTCTGGGGAATAAAGCCCGTAAGGGTCGAAACCTGTCACTTTTTAGGTTCGAAACCTGTCAAACCTGTCACTTTTTTTTCGGGGAACGAATGCTGTCTACATTAATGAGTCAGACTAGCGAGATAAAGACCTGCCCAGTCATCATTTGGCGCAGTGGTCATGCGGGAAGTGAACTATTTTATGTGAATGACAGACACTGGATTGCCTTCATGCACAGTAAAATATTAGGTAGGGTAGTTGACTTCTAGATTTTTCATTGTGGGTTTAAGTATATCTGCTGACCTCAATTATGTCTGTTGGTTCTCTGTGTGTCCGTTGACTTCTAGACTTGTTCTTGTGGGTTTCCTACATGGCAACTGATTTCNACTTTTAATTCCTTTGACATAGTCTCAGATGCGGGTCCAAAGTAGGGAAAAGAACAGTAAACAACTTTCCTATTGTCACACTTAGGAACGACTGCAGTATATTGCTTGGACATAAACTTTTTAATTTGGGTGAGCACCAGGTGTGATGGAAAGCCATTTTGTGAAAAGATATTGCGCAACAATTCAAATTCAGAGTGCATGGATAGGAAAATAGAACAAATGCGATAGCCGTGGTTTATCAATGTTTGGACCCCATTTAACTTGAAACGAAAGGAGCAAAAGCTAAAAAAGCTGGTGCTTAAGCCGGTAAATGTCGATTTTCTAAAAACAGAAGTTAAATTTGGAAACGGCCATTAGATTTGGTAACTTTGCAATCAAGGAAAGACAAGCTATTGTCTGATTCCAGCTCCATGGTGAATTTGATAGACTTATGTTGGAGATTAAGATAGTCAAAGAAAAGGCCCACATGAGAGGGGTGCTTAAAAATCGATAAACCGGTAAAAAATGATAAACCGCGGCTTTCGCATTTGTTCTACTTTCCTAGCCATGCATTCTGATCAAAATTGAAGACGGAGACCTGAGAAACAATCATCTGTGAACTACTTTTTAATGATCGATTCTTATAGGCCGTGTGAAAACAGGTATACCCTCACTGTCAGTGATTCTTCTCTTTGTCAGAGATTTCTACAAATCTTATGTACGTGACACCATAACATTTTACAGTATAATTAACAAATTTCATTTGCGTTTGAGGCATAATGATGGCAATAATGGCTTTTTGATTTCGCCTGGACATTTTCAGGCAGTTTTACCCGTACACGACGAAGGATATGGGAGTTTGCTACACGTTCAACAGCCCACACCTCGTCGTAGAATCCAGCCCCAACGTCAGCATCGAAGACCGCAGGAACAACTTCAATCCCAGAGCTTCGTTCAAAACAGGACCGCAGGTCAGTGTTGATGAGTGGACGTTAGTACGTTCAAAATTAAATTTGAAAACTTTGGTACAACAGTTTCCATTAACTTTTGTTTTCCATGTCAGAGAACAGTTTTATTTAAATTTCAAATTGTACTCAATTGATCTAATAGAAATGGCTTACTTTTAAATGCTCATTCACAATGCTACATGACAAAATTAAACATAATTGGCCCGTATGCTAAATGGGGCACTAGCACTACGAAGTAGCACTACGCACTACAAGCCGTAGTTCGGTACTAGTGCGACATGGAACACTACGGTTGACATGCTAAATAGGGCACTAGCACTTTGAAGTAGCACTACGCACTACAAGCCATAGTGCGGCATGGAACACTACGGTTGGTATGCTAAATAGGGTCAAAAGCATAACGCGCACTACAAAAATCCGAAGTGTCCTACACACCGCACTTCACGACGACACTACGGTATATTTCACCTTGTCAGCTATGGATCTGTTTGGCTTACAGCAAAGGCATCATCGCGTAAAAACCTCAGGAGCAGCATGCCATGAATATAAAAAAGTATACCGCTTCAGTGAACAACATGTTATTCTTATGGCTGACATTTTCCTTGGCGAAACAGATGAACAGCGTAGAAGTAAAACTTCTTGTTTTTGATACCATGTTTTGAATTTTATTTTTTGTTTTTTTTCTGGAGTCATTTTGAATTCTTCTGCAAGAACTTTCCATGCTTCTCTCTTTTGTTCGATGTCTTTGGTAAGCGTGGACTTTGGATATTTGATGGGAAAGGTGCGCAGCCGCATTGCGAATTTCAGCTCACCATCACAATTTTCATTAGTACCATTACCATCACAATTAGACATTTTACATCAATCTTCTGCAAAGAATGAGAATTACTTATGGAATAATTAATTATTTGAGCACTTAACTACCATTCTTCAATAGACTCATAGCGTAGTGCGGCACTATAAAGTACTCTAACAGCGAAGTAGCACTTCAAATCTTTCTGCATACGAATCAGTAGTGCGACACTAAGCGACACTAAACATTGTAGAGCTACTTCGAAGTGCTTAGTGTCTGTGACGTATTTAGCATACCAACAGGACACTTCGTAGTGCACAGTGCTACTTCGTAGTGCTAGTGCCCTATTTAGCATACGGGTCATTATCAATCAACATTATATCTAAAATTTATACAAGTGCAAATAATATACGGCTGTAAATTAAATTTTATTTTTTTACAGTGAATTCTCAATGCTCCATAACCAATTTTCATCAATTTAAAACATCATCCAGGAGTTTTGATGAGTATTTCTGATAATAATAATAATAATAATAAAAATAATAGAGGTTTCAGCGTTATTAGGCCGTAGGCCTGTCGCCGATTCTTAACATCGCAGAACATTCACAGCATTTTGCGGTCTCGAACTCGCACCTCACTGCTACAATTCTGCTGTGCTAAACCGCCCGGCCTCCTTGCCGATTCTGACCAGAAACTGGCGCACAGAGCTAGGATCGAACCCGCGCCTCTCTCCGCCAATCTTGGTACTCTGAACTTTAACCACTAGGCCACCCTGCCCTTTAACCACTAGGCCACCCTAATAAAAGATCTTAGAAAGAAAACACAAAGATACTAAGGACTACAGATACTAAAAAAAAAGAACCGTTCGTCAGAGGAAACAATATCAATAAACGTGGGCATTACTTATAAGGGCGAAAAGCATTTTTTATACAATCCCGTATTGTGTGATAGGACATAGATTTTTAACACAAGTTGCAGTATTCCTAAAAATGAACATTTATCATGGAAATAATCATAATTCAATATGAACCATTGTTGTGTCCACCACCTTATACCGATGCACTAAGCCGCGGACAGTATAATGCATTATATAGCGCGCGTCGTGGGCTCAGGTGGCTCGAGTTGATTGACTCCCGGTACGGAAAGGACGATTTTTGGCGGCGCATCCTAAATGATTGTGAACTGTGCCGTCCAGAACTCAGAATTCATCATAAGACTATATATCATGCCACATCAATCAGCGCAAATGCACACTATTTTTACGAATGTGCGCATACGAGCGTGAGTTCACTATTTGTATTCCCTATTCGTCATACTTTATATAAATCACACGTCTTTTACCACGTTTCCAATATAAATACTTAAAAACGTTTTATTAAAGCTGCTCTGTTTTCTCTTGACATCGACACGACCAGAGCGGCCTGAGCCTGACGCTGAACCTGCACGCGGCGAGCTACCTGTCGTTGCTGTCGCCCTGGTCGGGGCTGCGCGTGGTGCTGCATGAGCCTTGGCAGGCGCCCTTCCCGGCCGATGAAGGCTTCAACCTCGCCGCGGGACTGTCCCACTCCATCGCTGTAACCAAGGTGAAACAAGAGTGCTCAAAACGTGTCATGAAGGCAATTATGACAGTCGACGAAAATAAATCAGTGGATTGCTGGTAATGAAAAGCAAATGTAAGTACCTGTGGTTAATGTTTAGCACTGAAATGAAATTAGAAGTATTCTGGAAATATTAGCGATTCTATTTTTGAAGTGATTCAAGCACTGCAGAAGTCCTATCCATGGCGGCAAATAGTTCTAAACTTAAATTATTCATCGTGTTTTGAAAAAATTACACCCACAGACTGTGATGCAGCGCATAGGACCTCCATATGGAGAATGCTCCGACACCAATACCTTGATGTTCGACTACTCCGAAGCGGTAAACCTTCTTGCTGCTACCATAATTTGAGGGGAGCGTCTCGGTCAAAAATAGAAAATTTTGGCTTTTCCGTTTTTTTGACTCGTTTTGTAGCCGTTGAAAAGGCGTGTCTATGGCAGTACACCGCATGTATGTGCGTAATATAGTTTTTGCGTAAAGCAATTTCAAAAACGTATGAAATGAACGTTTTTTAACAATATGTTCATAGATATTTTAAAATTAAATCTGTTTTTATAGATCATTATTAATGTTGATTGCAAAGTGTTTGCACTCGTTTGAGAGCTACAAACAAGACGCGTTCAGCAAAGCTAATACCATGGATGTACATGCAATAATTTTTGCTTGAGGCAGTTTTTTGAACTTCTATAAAGGTACCATTTTTATAACAATATTTATAAATTTTCGTTTAAAAATGTATTTATAGATCATTATTTCCGTTAATTGCAAAGTGTTTGCACTCGTTTAAGAGCTTCAAACGATGCGCGTTCAAAAAAGCATATTTCGCGGATTTACATGTAATTTTTTTGCGTCAGGTCGTTTTGATTTTATATAAAATGAACATTTTTTATATAAGTATCACAAAAGTCACTTATATAGCTTATTACTCACGTTAAACTGGTCGTGAATAAATATAAATGTGCGTGCATTGCCCTGATTGGCAATGGGTAAGCTTGGGCCACACTATCGAGCAATTTTTCGGCTTATCCTCCTTTTTACATTAAATTTTACTTATTGACTCCCCTGAACAATTAAAATTTCCAAAATGCGCCATCTTAAAATCTATCTCCTCCTATGATATTCAAGCTACAGCATTGAGAGATATACCATTCGATTCGTAAAAAAAGATCTAGAGAATTGTTTTAGTTTTATGTAATTTCATTATAGTTTGGATTATACAATATATTATACAATATATGTATTTTGCAAAAAAGGGGAGGTGGGGCAAAAATCAAAAAACAGACGGAATATCCTCCACACCCACTAAAATTAGAATTTGGAAAAGCTAAGAAGAATCGCTGGATATAATTTTTACGAATCGAATGATATGTATCTCGATGTTGTAGCACGTTAATTGAATGAGGAGATTGATTTTGAAAAGACCCGATTTTTTCCGTTTTCTATGGATTTCAAGTTATCTGTAAATTTTTTTCGAAGCATTTACACGTATAAAAAGTCATATATTTCTATTTTACATATGTGTACTAAGTTTCAAAGTGATCCGTTCGTAAATGAAATTTTTTTGAGGGAGACGCTCCCCTTTATATCCTGCTGCACTGTGAAAAATAGTTGACCAGTAGATTGGCACTATGTGGCTGAAGTCTAACTCATATCCTTTAGAGTGATTTCGCCTAAAACTTTGCTCAGGGTAATGCTATGTGCAACAGTACCTCCAGCTAAAAAAACCTTATGCTGAATTTCTACGGATATTTCCTCCCCTTCCCGTAGCTGTGCAATAAGCTGTGCATTGAACGCGAGTTCCGGCGTCGGTGCAACTGCACAGTCAACGAGGGCCCCGCCTTCGACTCCCTCGGCGACGAAGACGAGTTCAAGGCCAAGAAATTCGGGAAGTGCGACTCCTTCGACCTCTATCAGGGTGAAAATGAGTATAATGCTACATTGAAATTTTCGATTTATCGATAGATGAGATTTTCCTAATCGTCGTGATCTAGCATGAACTAGTTATACATATAAGAACAACAAGAACTAGTACATATCGATTTCAGCAGACAGCCTTCTAGAGTCATTCACCATGAGGGTTATAACCCGGTCTGGCGTTTTCATTTTTTATTCTGTCCTCGAAATGCATACCCTTTGGTGCACATTCATTATGTAGTTCAGAGATATAGCTAAAAATTAAATGGCCTACGAGTTATTTATTATTTGTTCGTCGCCAGGTTTGTGTATGCAAGCTGTGACCTACATGGCAAACACCGACATATTCAACTGCATCTGTCCCCCCGCGTGCACGTGAGCAATTAACTTGATGTGATCACACACGAAAAAGTGTGTGCCGAACTCGCGTTGTCATCACGCGTATTCGTACCCTACATATTTTAATAATCAATTGGCAGCCTAGACCCGTGATTAATTTGTTCTCAGGGCTAGAACAGATTAGTCACATGGTATTATAATACAATGCATGTATTATTACATGCATAATAATAATACATGCATTTTTCCCCCACATAAAGCTGATAGTTGAGGATATTTTCACTCCAACAAATATGGTCATATATCTTAAAATCTAAGAGTTTTTGAACATTGGTTGATATGTTGGTTCATGCTCTTCGTTACATATTCCACATTTAAACACCAGGCTCGTCAAGCCTCCTAATTTAATAAATTTCTCATTTCATGGATTCGAATATGCTCACTGAAAACCATAAAAAATAAGCAATTGCTCAAAATTATGAAATTGAACCATAAAAATCAACCTCGGATTTGCTTTCGATCGATTTAAATGCATGAAGTACTCATCCGTTAGTACCTCAACACCTTACTCATCGGGCTCATCCACACTCATCCGTTAGGACCTCAAACCCTACTTATTGGCTCATCCACACTGCAACAGAATTATTCTCAGTTGAATACAACACAACTTACATACATCAAATATATCGAAAGTGTCGCAGATAAACAAAGCAAAATCTAAACTTAAACCCGTTATCCATCCTGGCCTGCAATTGAATCGCAACATTTTTCGAATGACAGATGATGACTGTGGAAGGATATGATATATGAAAGTACAAACCTATAATATTTCCGAACATGTATTTATGTTCAGGGCACTTAAAAATAATTTACACCCATATCAAAACAATAATTTTATCCCTCACAATACAAAAGCTACGACAGCACAGCGCCTACTTTACGACGCCAACACTTATTTGCAACAACACCCCACTTACACACATGCAATGGCAACATACATTGGCATCCAGAAATGTTATCAATTCAAACACCATAACGCACATTTATGCAACTCCTAAACACTATCCAGGTCTAAAACATCATACTCAACATATCCCTGAACTAATTATCATTAGCACCGGACACTCACGTTCTGCACATCGCCCATGCATAAAACAAACAAAGCTCTACAGGCAACGAACAAAACAAGTACTGAAACCTCAAATTGACACAAAAAAATGCGCAAAAATAACCAAACATGCAACAAAAATAATTGCAAAGCACGGTCCTTCGCGAACATATAAAACGCAAATTAAGATGTTAGCATATGTACATTCAGCTCGAACAGCAAGCATACCCGAAATTCACATTGCCAGTCAAAAGTCAGAAAAGAAAGCTTCGACTCCATTACTTGGAGCTGAAGCAAGAAATAGCTAACGTTCGATCCGTAACTTGCCTATAAAACAAACAAAAAATTCAATCAATATCAATGATCACTTGAATTTATCAATTGAGTGCCCGCCATGAACGCAATCTCTTCACTCACCATTGACAGGGAGGTGCGTTACTCAGCTCTCATATCGTCCACCGATGTCAACCCTGAGTTCCTCAAAGTCGTCCAGAACATCAAAAAGTTCCCAATGGGCGTGGACTTGTGTGGGTAAGTGATATGCACTTGATTGATTGTTTTCACTGAATGTTGAATGATCGTGTGGATAATTTCAATAGAATATTTTTTGGAATGCTGATCTTGTTATCAGATCTTTAAACAGATCTGATAACAGATTTTAGCAGAATATAAAATCATATAGTAAGCAATTTCTACTAAAATATGTGTTTCAAATCAAAATTGATCGAAAATAGATTGTAATTATTTATGAATATAAACCCTATTTTGCATCACAGTGATGCATACAATTGGAAGATAGTATAGAGACTTAAATATAATCACGACTATCCTCTCTGCACAGGGATTTAAATTCGACGGTTCGTCTTCAGATCTACCTTAATTGCGTCTTCCTCGTACGAAGAAATTGACGAGTCACCCGCGTATACTGTGCGTGGAACATGATCATATGAATTTGAAAGGCACATTTATGACGGAATGATCATGTATTTTTAAATGAATCAATGTCTAACTTTCATGTATCTCCATTTTCAAATACTTGTGAAATTATTCGCGAATTTAATTTACGCCGCATTACTAAGCAGCATTGTCCGAGCCCATTTTATATTGAACAACAGCATCCATACAATGAATTTGTAACTTTGGTATTCATTTCAATATTTTGATAGCGGTAAATTTATTGTTTGTAGCTAGTGGATGAATCATAACGTACAGTTGTTAACACCATGTGTAGATATAAAATCACCCGATTTCTAATAATTTTCGCAGTGACTCATGCTTAATTAAATCATTTGACAGTGGACAACTCTGATCTCAAACTTGGGCGGCAACTTGGGCTTCGTGGGCGTGTCGCTGATCACCTTCTTCGACGTGGTCTACTACTTATTCGACGTGTTCCTGATCCTGCTGTGGCCGCGCTGCTACGACGTCTCGGAGGGCGTCACCAAGTCCGTCGCTCCCGTCAAGAAAATTCCGAAGAAAATCATAATCTTGGCCGGTCCTCCGGAACAGCTGCCACACGGTATAGGAAAAGAGACACTGTCACCGAGAAACCATTTTTTACTTGAAATATGGATTGCTCTCGCAATTTTTACTCGAATTCACAATGACCTGTTATCGCTGGTGGCTGAATTCCTACTTTTTCGGAATGTTAGTGGGTATATTGACCAAATTTCAGATTTAGTGTTGTCAACGTTATTGAATCAGTCACTTGCCGACGAGCCGGGATGTTTTACTGACCATGCTCCAATACGAGGAAAAATAACTATACATAACTGTGGAGCCTTTCATTGAGTTTCATTGTGTTCTCAATATAATTGACACAGAAAATAACTCGATGATTAGGCGTAACTCAAACTGAAACTGAAACAGTGGATTCATTCTAATTTAATTTTTCCTGACTTAATTTGGTTGTTTTCTTTTCATCCGTATTTATAAGAAATCTGACACAATTTGAGAGGAAAGTTCACGAAGTCATTCTAACTATTCCAAAAAGTTATTGGCGCTGACATATATTCGATTATGGTGCATACTTTATTTGTTCATCGTGCGGCAAACCGGCATTAATTATTTCTCATCATTACGCTCTACCTACTTTATGCAAGCACCACCATATTTCAACTCTATTCATGTTCCATGCTCGCTTAGGAAACAGTCTCTCACATTCACAAAAACTTCAATTATACACCAGTCTTTTGGAATGGTTATTAATGTCATTGTTTCTCACAGGAAAGCCTGTCAAGAAGCGCCCGCTGAGGTCAAATGTCCGATGGTCTGAACGCTTCAACCAAGTCTTCATGAGCCAGTGAAAAATAGTCAAGTTTCCATTGCGTTACAAGTGTAAACGATTTTCATTTCAAAATATGCTCATTAAAAGTACATGTCAAATTGAATGGGACTTGTCTGTCGACAAATCCCTAAAATCAAACTATCTGCCTCAGGTCTCAAATAAAAAAATTGTTACCGTATCGATTTAACCTAATTATTGTTATTATTCTACGAAGCATTTATCGTGACGTCTGGTTCAAACAAACTTCGATGGTCACGTCACACATAAGATTAAATAGCAATCGAAAAATAAATAGACACAAAAAAGGATTGGAACGGCTAAAATGACTAAGCACTATATAGATTCATAGGCTCTACGAAATAGTTCCGTCTTTAGGCGTCGACGAAACGTCGACGTAATTAGCTTGCATAATTAAATAAATTAGCTAATACATTTTGGTTGAACATGCAGTGAAGGCTCTTTTTGGTCATTTGGCCGCTCAGGACGTCAATGACCAGCAATCTGCCATGCCAAGGAGCTTTCAGCCTCCACTTCATCGTTGCCGCTCAAATTGGTTGCCGCACTCGGATCTCCGCCAACTCTAAACCGAGGTTTCAGCTCAGCAGATATTGCGATTCACGCGTAAACTATCACAACACATTAATTTTTTTATTTATATGACGTTTTGAATGCCCATAGTCTAGATCGCGGCGTACATTAGATGAAACACCAACACGAAATCATGTGTTGAAAGAAGGTCTGAAACATCGCACACGGGGTTATCGTATGCTGCTTTAACTTGAAGCCGTTAGCTTTGGACAAAAAATTAATTGACTCAAACTGCTTTGATGCAACAACGCCCATGAATCCAACTAACACTATTTATAGATGGTTTATGCGAGTTAAGTATACACTTTATCCTATTACGAGTGATTTCATATAGATTTGCCTGAAGCCAGTTGGAATGTCGTTATTATATCTAGATGTGCTATTTTGTCTTGACAGTTGAAGTACTCTTTATCCAATTACGAGTGATTTTATAGATCTGCCAGAAAATGGTTGGAAGGTCGTTATTGTATCTATATGTGCTATTTTGTTTTGACAGCTGAATTACTGCCTATAAAGGCCCGTTCACACTAGGGGCAACATACGAGAATCAAGTGCCTCAAAGCGCATGCAGAGGCGCTTTGCAGCCTCTGCATGCGCTTCTTGACCGATTGACGAGCTAGCGATTGACAGGGGCCCTGCCTCATGCAACACAAGCGCGGCGCTTAGTAGATAGCTATTAAATAAAATCGAAATGCAAATGATGTAAGTTATTTCTACATGACGTGTTTAGTTTATGTGATTTTAGCAACTCCTGACAATTTATGCATTACCGTTTAGCGATTTCAAAGGATGATATAATATCGGTAAGAATATTGGAACTTTTTATTTAAGAATAGACTATTTTTTTTCTAAACTGTATCTTTTTGAATGTGCTAGTTCTCTAATTATGATGCCTTTGCTAAATTCTCGTTTACAACTGGCATACGGCGAAGAATGACGGACCACAGCACACCCGAGAACAATGGCCCACAGCTCAAATTCGGTAACATCCATCCTCATTGACGTCTAGGTGGCAACTGGAGTTCAAAGCGCGCGCGCCCCCGCCGCGCGGTCTCAAACTACCGAGTACAAAAGTAGTGGGAACAGTTGTGCGCGGTGAGGCACTACAGCAAACGACTCAAAGCGCATGTCGTTGCCTCTAGTGTAAACGGGCCTTAAGAAGTCTTATGCTCCATTCTCTGTGCGAGACACAAATGAATACACTTGTTGACATGAATCACAAGAGTTTATTCAAAAAGAAAGTCAAAATTTTGATAATTCACTTTTTTATTTAATTTTTAGATATCAATAAGATGAATTCAAATTTAAACTACTGTTAAAACGTTAATTAATGTCATTAATTAAATTTTTACATGTATTGATTCAGGACATTAAATATCATTCTTTACGGTTAAGCGGCTAGGTACTGATGGTTCGGCGGACAAAACTGGACGAGCAAAGAGAGGGCGACATGAAAAGTTCGCTTTGGAAGTGAGCGAGCCGCTGGCTTTTCACTACTTCCATTGGCCAGACCGTGTCACCGCTCAAGCTACTGTTTGATGCATGCGGTACAAACCGTTTTTATATTTAACAATGTGACTAACCAAGTTCGTCTACCTCTTGATCATGGCTCTATTTGTTTTTTTAAGTAGGCTGGATACAATTTTTTTTCTGCATTGCAGCATTACTATTAATTAATACAGCGTCTAAAGACATTTTGTGATTGTTATCCGAGAGAATGTTGTGTAGGTGTAAAATAACTATATTTCTAGAGTTTGAATGAGTTCCAATATTATTTGCGTTAGTTATCGATTTAATACAGAAATGATCTATCCCATATGCCTGAATTCGTAACAACTATGCAGGCGAACATGTACCATACGTATTATTCGAGTTCAGTTTAGATGCAAGTTCATTTACAGCAGTTATCGGCTCAAGAATATAACTTCATGCCTGAATTAACTATAGTCGCTGCGCAGATGTAAAGTTTACATACTTCTCGAGATTTGCATCTATTCATTTGTGGAAGTTACGGTATAATAACCTAATATTGAAACGAATTTACCCACATCACAATTATTACAGCCACTGTAATAATTGAACCGAATATAAACGAAATGTATTTCTTACGTTTGGGGAAGATTAAAGTTCATTTGCTGCTTTAATTGATTAATTGTCAATTCAAAAATAACTGAATGCACATACCGGAAAATTTCGCAGCCAGTGCGCAGGGACAAAATATTTATGCTTCTCAAGATTGATGGAGGATTTGCGACAGCTACCGGTTAATAACCTAGTTTAGAAACGATTAACTCACCTACCTGAAATGATCAAAGCAAATGCGCAGACGTTAAACAATTTTTTTTCAAGATTAGTTGAATCCAGTAAATGAGCTATTTACCTGACATTGCTGACACGGCGGAAACTTCATGGCTCTGTCCTTGTTTTGAAAATTCTTGAATGCAGATACAATCAGTTGTTAGTGCAGTCAAAATTCAATTAACATAAGTTATTGCCGAAATTAACTACTAAAGGAGGAAGAAATAAAACCGCTTGGCAAAACCTATCCATTCACAATTTCAAGTGGATAAGAGCTAGCTAAAGACTGAATTCAAGCTAGGATTCTTTTTAAAAATATGCATGGATTCTAAAATATGAAAATCGGAAATCCTTAAAGAGGAAGCTATGTTCAAGTCAATTTCGAATATTAGGGTGTTATATTCTTCGGCGGGAATGCGCACAGCCAAAGTACCTTGCCTGCTTCTACATAGACCTTGCCTACTTCTGCATAGACCTTGCATGCTTCTACATAGGACGTTTTCAAGGAATTAGTATCCAAAACGACTTATGCAAATCTGCGACTGCATTTTCTGATAGCCTCACTTTATTACCGCGGAGGGCCGTATGATAGCGCTGATTGTTGACACAAATCGTAAAGGCATCGAGTCGTAATTGATACGAATTTTTTCATTGAATGAATTTGCTTTGGTTTTTAAAGCGTTTGAGCATACAGTTAGATGATGTAGATAAAATTTGTTTAGCAAGAAAAGAATTGTCTAGTCAGCTTGCCATAAAATGTGTAGCCTTTCCTAGCCGCAGGCTGTAGACTCAATCATTCACCTTGTCACTAATTGCATTATTGGACGTTTGCCGCAGTAATCACGACACTGGAAAGGTAAGATTGGTTTCTGAATTAACGTACCTAGAACTTTGTCGATCGTAGTGCCTTAAGTTCTACGTTCGTGAGTAGAACCTTGTTGGTGGTAGCGCCTTAAAGTTCTACGTTCGTACGTAGAACTTTGTTGGTCGTAGCGCCTTAAAGTTTTACGTTCGATTAACTTTGTTGGTCGTAGCGCCTTAAAGTTCTACCTTCGTACGTAGAACTTTGTTGGTCGTAGCGCCTTAAAGTTTTACGTTCGCACATTTAACTTTGTTGGTCGTAGCGCCTTAAAGTTCTACGTCCGTATACGTAAAACTTTATTGGTCGACGTGCCTTAAAGTTCTACGTCCGTACGTAGAACTTCGTTGGTCGTAGCGCCTTGATGTTCTACGTTCGTACGTAGAACTTTGTTGATCGCAACGCCCCATGTAGAAATTAACCTTAATCTAGGTACGCATGCTAGTGGTGCTGATGGCATGAGCTTTGAAATAAGTTCAACATACCTGCATCAACGGCGGGTAAAGTTTAAATTAATTCCACGGAACTATTGGACGTTAAACTTAGTAACTTTATGTAGAATGATGTCTTTCGAACGTTGATCATTTTTAGGCTTATGAAGAACTTGGTTCTGTAGCTATGTTCAAAGGAAGAAAAGTTAAAAAAAATTGTTGAGAACTTTAATCGTCTCGTGCTATTGGCTTGTATTTAAAATTCAAAATATAAGCATGCGAGTCACGTTAACTGAAGATCATTTTACCGAAGTGATTTTAACTCTACAAATTAAAAACTTGAGGCTTGTTCTTCAGACGCTATTTACCAGTTCATTCCTGAACTCATCACGCACCCCAGATGGTTTTCGGGCGGCTTTTCATCGGCCACCTTAGACCCTCCCGTGATTTGCAGTGCTGAGGCAAACATGTCAAACTTTTGTTAATACTAAAATACCTCTAATTATTTTGACGTGCGGACTAACTACCATCTAAATCGTGATGAATATCGCTCACTTCCTGATCGGGCCCCACACGCAACAAAGAATTGTTTTTTAAACGTAGCTCTGTAATAAGTGCGATATATATTAGATATATAGTCTATTAGTCATGTACTGGCGCGCCCTGAGGAGGGAGCTGCGCTTATGACGTTAGTTTGTTTTTCCTAAGTTCACATTTATCGGTTATTGTTGTTGGGGATTAGGAAATATAATTATAAATGAAATGATGAACACGTTATTTAGGTTGAATATGTATGTTCTCGACATCACCGCCATCATAAATCAGGAAAATGTTGACATGTACGAAAGTGTTGGCTGCATTTTTAGTTAGCTAACCAAAATATGAATAATATACTAAAAAAATTGAAGGAACGGAATTGCTGATTACTGGTAGGGTAACATGGGGCAGAGGGACCACTGCGGGTCACGGGCCCATAGCGGGTTTCTCGCTAAGTATGGCAGATATTGGTCCGTGTTCTCTACCGCCGGTCGACAGTGTCACTGGGATGAAGTGTACGGATTTACGTTTTGCTAAGCGTTCGCTTTGGTAAGTTACTTGCATATAACTGTTTTAGCCCAGATAAAAGTTTTTTGATGCTCAATAAAACGATTTTCGATTACTCTAGATGAAGCTTCTGAAAGTACTGTGAATTATATTTTGAAAGTTTTATTTATAGGGATAATTTTGAGATTAATTTTAGACTATCAGTATTTAAAATAAAAATTTGACACGATATAAGCTGAAATGATACCTAGTAGGGCAAGGGGCCCATGAGTGTCAGGGGGTAAAGCGCCCATGGTGGACTCAATATGTTGAAATGCAATAACCCTCTGTGAAGTTTTGTGTTAAACATCATTAGTGAGGAGAAATTAGTGAGGAAAGCGGACTACACAAATTATCTTATTTAATTACCTAATTTTTATACAGGTAAACAGAATTTTGTTTTAATTTGGTGTTCATTAGGTTGAGATGATCGCAAGTAAAATACATAAGTGAATGAGAATATGGAAATGCGAGGCATGTTTTTTAAGTCAGTACCGTTTTGGAATTAAAAAAAGACATGCAAAGATATCACAATAATTTTATTTTTACATAAAAGCCTGTACCATAACCTACTTTTCCACGCAATTTCCGCGAATATTGAAGCACTTGTCTTAACGTGGCACCAGTTTTCGAAAACCCTCCTGATAAAATTCTGCCGCCTGACTTGTTAACCACTGCATCACAAATGAAGAGTGCAGTGTGATGTATTTGATGCATCAAGTACAGTGTGATGCATCAAATACATCACACTGCACTTGAAGAAACACATGGGCGGTCGGCGTCTTCAAGACGATAACGATGTCAAAACATTTGTGATGCAGTTGTTAACAAGTCAGGCGGCAGAATTTTATCAGGAGGGTATTCAATAACTAGTGCTACGTTATGACAAGTGCCTCAATATTCGCGGAAATTATGTAGAAAAGTAGATTAAGGTTTAGGCTTTCATGTAAAATAAAATTATTGCGGTATCTTTCCGCAATAATAATTCCAAAACGGTACTGACTTAAAAAACATGCCTCGTAGTTATATAATAATAATAATAATTAAGTTATAATATGCACAAACTGGCAAATGAGTAATAAACAAGCAGTTTAAAATGTAAAAAAACGATTTGAAAATTGTGGAAGCATATCTAGTGAAGTAATTTCGTAGAGATCGTTCATTAATATTTATTAAATTCATAATGTGATCTGTTATTTTATTTAAAACTTTTTTATATTTTACATTGATTATATTATATTGGCTTTAGTTGAATGTTTATTGCATCATTGAAGGTAAACAAACGAGAAGAAATTTTCGCAAATCAATATTACTATATTAATAATACATTGACTTATACAATCATACATCATATAACGCAGACAACATTCATGCAGGTACAGGCCTTCCACATCACTAATTTATAAATACAAATCAATGTTCAAGAAAACTAAAATTGCAATTTATGTATATTGCTCTTAATTATTTGTAAATTCTTGTTCATGTGACGACAATTGTGACCACAAGCTTGAGCATAGAGCAGAGAATTGGAGCAAACTTAGAGAATTTATATCATTAATAACCAAGCAATGTACTGGTATTGGCAGTTATACTTTCTATGATTCTTATCGCTGTGATAATAACTCGATAATTAAACATATTTGCACAATGAGTATAGGAATACATTAATATATACATAAAAACAGAGCCATCTTCATTAACTGAGAATATAACTATGAATATAACTGAGAATATAGCTGAGAAGATAACTGAGAATATAATTGAGAATATAATTGAGAATATAACTGAGAATATAACTGAGAATATAACTGCTGTCTCTTATACACATCTAGATGTGTATAAGAGACAGGATCAGGAGGGCTCTTCAGAGCGCTGGCGTCCCTTCATGCCTTGAACCCGTTGGAGTGGACAGAGGGGATGGTAAGAGACCAGATGGCTTAACGGTTGCGGCGAAGGATAGCAAGAGACGTAAATACGCGGCGTTGGCAGCTCGGTATCGTTTCGAGCCAGTCGCATTAGAAACGACGGGCACATTTGGTGAAACGACTGGTCCTTTAATATCAGAGATTGGCCGTCGCATTACGGAATTGTCCGGCGAACGTAGAGAGACTCTATGGTTGGAGCAAAGGTTGGGTTTGGCTGTGCAGAGAGGCAATGCAGCTAGCATCCTAACAGCAGTCAGAGAAAAGTTCGACGTGGGCCCGCTCCTCGCTCGCGTCACAGCTCAGTGACCCTCGGAGTCGGTGTAGGCCACCATCAGAGGTCGGGGCCCTGATCATTGACATGAAACCATTCCCTGTTTTTAGTTAATAAAATCAATTCTTTTTTTTGTTGGAATGGTGAATGTGGGAGGCCTTTATAAAAAAAAGTTTTTTGAACATCTACGGGGTCAACAGATGGAAAAATTGTTCGGGACAATCAGCGACCGATAAGCGGCCATTTGGTGCCCTTAATATGCGAAGGAATCTTTTTAGCTGGAAGCATCAGTGAATATTTTGAATGTCGAGGACTTTCTGCACCCGCTTAATTTAATCGTCAACGGTCGACAAGCTGACAAGTATTCCCGCGACAAGCTCTTGGACGCTCACAAAAATCTCGGTAGACGCTTACTTTTGCCTTGCAGAACATACTTTCCTTTTTTCCTTTACATAACATCCAACGAATAAAATTGGGAGTTTCTAAGCGGACAACCAAATAACCTTCAAACGTGTGCGCCACGACAAACATCAAAACGAATAACTTTACATAATTTATGAGGAATATTCTACCCAACCGAGAACAAACAACATTCATACTGAATTTATTACAAAATATAACTTCTCGAATCGCTCATTGTATTTTAAAATACATTGCGTGATATCTAGATTAACTCGTCAGTTGTGCGTCGTCACCATGACGACAAATCGATGAGCTCTCGATCGCCTTGCGACCAGCGTTCGGACGGCGATTTGAGGTCTGGAGGCCAACGATCTTTTGTGTCGGCAATGAAACATCAGACACAGCCGTACTACCAAAACCTGAAGCCGTACTAGCAAAACCTCTGAAGTCGTACTATCAAAACCTGAAGCCGTACTAGCAAAACCTAAAGCCGTACTACCAACATCTGAAGCCGTATACTATCAAAATCTGAAGCCATACTTGCAAAACTTGAAGCCGTACTATCAAAACCTGAAGCCGTACTATCAAAACCTGCAGCCGTACTATCAAAACCTGAAGCCGTAAAATCAAAATCAGAACATGAAGCTATACCATAAAAAATAGTTAAGAGTTCCTAGTTGAGTTAGAAGAAAATAAAAGCATCGAGATGTAGCCGCGCCTCATGCGTCACTAATTTTTGTACCGCGATTTTCCTTGTTATTTTTTGCGATCATTTAAACAGTTAATTCTTATATTTGCTCTATTAAATTTGTACTCATTTTTGTTTTTTTCATTTTACTAGTATTTTAATTTTGAGAAGAAGCCTGTTCACCATGATCATCCAGTAAGCGTCACTTTCATGCTATAAGTCGCGAAGCATTTTGCACTGTTTTTGAATCTTCTGTGAATGGTTATATTGTGACATGTGAATTTGTGTGTGATATTTGTGAATGGTTAAATTGTGAGATTTAAATTTGTGTGTGATACTTGTGAATTGTAGTTTCGTTAGGAATAACTAGGATTAAGTATTGTTGCTACATCTTAAACATAACATAACATAACATAATGATGTCGGCGCTGAAATGTAGGCCTGATGTGGCCTGTCGCCGATTCTTTTCCTTTTCGTGCCTTGTTCATAGATCTAAACTCGTATCATTTGATCGGATCTTTTCATGACTGGCGATAGTTTGAAGAAGCTACTAGACTTCCACCGGGTTAGTGTTTCTGGCCTTAAATTTTCATCTTGATTCGCTACATCTTATGTTTGTTGTTCTTTGTTTCCAGAACCTAACTCGGTTATCATCAGATAGCTTCAGTGTGTGCCATCCGATGTGTTTATTTTGAGTTTTATTTGAGTTCATCAGTGTTCTCACCACTGCCTTTGTTACCAATAAATCTTCAAAAATTCAAGTTCACTTCCCTGCACGGTTAAAGCTTGGCTGTCTGGAATTGACGTAAGAGCGTTCGGAAGTCAACGTCGCGCTTACAATGATGCATTAATTTTTCCTGATGTTCATGAATTTGGGGTAGGACTAATACAAGTAAGAAACAATTAACTAGGTAGGTATTTTCGTTATAATTAAAGTTCCACTTATGTTAGCATCTGCAGAGTTCAGAATAAAAGTATAAAAATTTGCAACCAAGTTCACAAGAATTCAATCGACATACCGACCGATAGAAAATAACTCGATGAAGAAAAATACACAAATTAATTCAAGAGTCGTTGCTGGACTTGTGACGAACTAACTTACAAGGAAGATTGAACATATGGGTGTTCTACTCGGAAAACTATCAGTTGTAAGATGAAAATCTCGCCCGAGTAATTTTTCAGTTGAGATTCTTAGCGTCAGGTTTCACTTGAGATATTTTCTGTGTATTATTCAAGTTAGGTTCAGATTAATTCTTAAAACTGCGTTGAATGTCCTAAAACTTTGTTAATGTACGTTATAAATTGTACTTTTGATTGTAACAAGCAATTTTTTTTACATAAAATTTACACGCTTCAAACAACACAGCTCAGTGTTTCCACAAGACATGTTTCCGCAACCTATCGATGAGCTATTTGAATGACTTACCGATATTTCGCCCCTTACATGTAGCTCATGTTGACGGCTTACGTTCGAACTCGTACGAACGTATTTTCGTTTGGAGTGGCATCTGTGTCATGAATTTAATATGAAATTTCGTGAGAAAATAAATTAAAAACGGGTTACAAATTATTTTCATCTTGCACATATATCATTAGTATTTAACTAAATTTTAAGCTAAATACTTTACGACAATTTTTTATTGTTTGAAAGGGTTTTGAACAAACGAATGGAAACGATTTTGGTTAATGCAGCCATGTTGTTACACGGAGCGCCCTCGCTTGCCCGATGTGCATTCTGTTGGAGGCAAAACGATCTGCTGGCTTTATCGCGTCCGGAGATACAAAAACTGACTGCGTTTAGCATCGTGGTGGCGCTGAGTAGCAATTTTATACACAATGGATACTTGCTTCTTCATGCGTCAAATTCTAATTACTGTATATAGTATAAAGCAATCAAATTATACATTTCGTAGTGAGCGGTGAGGGCATCAGGATGAAGGGCGAGTGTAATTGTGGTCAGTGCCGAATAAATCTATTCCTGCGATAAATATGAACTGAAATGCTTATTTATGATCGAGTGCAGTAAAATGGATAACTCTTAACTGTTCAACCAAATTGAGACGTTTCATGCGAAATTCGATGCTCAATAAAGTGTAAAAATGTTTGCTCTCCACGAAACAGACAATTACAGATGAAAGAGTAATGATGAAGATTTATCCTACTACTCCTACCCACAGCCCCACCCTGCCCGGCCACCTTCGACTGGGTTGAGGACGTCGGTTGTGTGGTTGTGGTTGAGACCGGCGTCCCGTACGACGTCGCTCAGGCCTCGTGCCCTGGAGGCTCCCAGCTCGTCTCTCTCTACAGTGACAACTTCCAGAAGCTCGCTGCCTACGTCAAGCAAAAATCTTTCCTATCATGTACGGGAAAATGCATTTTTATGTATTTTTAAAATCTAATTAGAATGTGGGCAAAAATGTATTTTAACACCTTTTGTATCATATACACCTTTTTACACGAATAAAACTTCACCCTCAAGTTTTCTTGTTTTATCTCATATGAATGGAGTAATATAATCAACAGTGCATTTTCTGATCAAATTATTGCTGTTTCAGTTCAATAGTGAAAATTACCCCTAATATTCTGAAACTCCGCTTCTTCCATAACAGCTGGCTTTGCGTTTGGTAACTATTACGTGGGCGTCCACCGCTACAACCTCGTGTGGACTTGGCGCACCGGCCAAGTCATGTCCGGCGTGCCTGGAACATCGCTTTGGGCAGTCGGCGAACCCAATGATGACTCCGACTGTGGAATACTCGTTTATTACAATTCTAGCTCGATACCTGCTCTCGGGGACTTCCCATGCACAAAAAAATGTTGGTATGTTTGTGCGCTGCAGTGATGACAAACGCAGTGGTCAAGAAATGGCAGGTGCAGTGGTCTAGCAATCACCAGTAACTAGTGGGGATTCGTTACTTATTAGTAACAAGGATTCGTTTACTAAGTGCGTGAAAAATGAGTAAGACACCATCTGTCGAGAGTATTTATCTTGATACCGGGTGGTAATACATGAGCGATACGATACAGGTAAAGCTGAGACATCAACCAATAGGTCGGAGTAGCTTTAAATGCTAGTTGCATTGCGGCGTGCGTACTTGTCAGTGAATGGGGGGCCTTACTAAGTTTCCCAGACCTTTTATAGAATCACGGCTTCGGCCCACTACCGAGGTATTGATTGCGTGATCTTTCGCGTGATGCTGTCCTTGCTGACTCAGGGGACCGCCCCATGAAAGCCTCCATCCAGTCGAGGTTCACTCACCTGGTCACACCATTCTTGGGCAATGGCATAATGCCTGTCGGTGCCTACAGAGAGGCCAAGCGGTCCCTCCGCAGGGAGATCGCCTCCGCGTTGCGGCGACTTACGCCATAAACGCCGTCATCGCAGCCCCGCCACCGCCGATTGCATCAGTGGAAGCCTCACTCCCTCGCCCCTACCGCTGGGCGCTATCCCAGCTCCGCTCGGGATACTGCTGCTCCATGGCGTCCTACTTCGCTAGGATCGGACGCTCCCCTAGCTCCGCTTGCCCAGAGTGCAGCCCCCCCCTCTAGTCCATCTAGCACCGCTTCGCCTGCCCCGCCTTCCCCACGCCTCTCAGCGTCCCCTCACTGTGGGACAGCCCCGTGGAGGCAGCGGCGTTCCTGGCCACCCTCCCTGCCTTCGCCCATCTCCCCCCTCTTCCGGTGCCTGCCTCCCGCCACCACCAGAGCCTCCCCCCCGGCGAGCGTGACGGTCGCAACGAACAACAACAACTCAGGTCTGGTGCTTTTCCATCAGTCTCTGCCACTTCTAGTGAATATTAAGTCTAAATTATAATGAATAGAGTTAGGCGCCTGTTTGACATCGGACACTATCATGCAGGCAAAATTCTTCATGTTTTTTTTTCTGGCGGCCGATTTCTCGTGTAAGCCACCCCTGTTCAAGTGTCTCCTTCCTGTTGCTGTTCATCTGTCCCTCCGTGCCACCTGTTCATTCCTCACCTGTCACTTCCTCACCTGTCCCTTATTCACCTGTATTTTTATCACCTGTCTTTTCCTAACCTGTCCCTCCTTTTCACCTCACCTGTCCCTCCTTTTCACCTGTCCCTCCTTTTCACCTGTCCCTCTTTTTCACCTGTCCCTCCTTTTCACCTGTCCCTCCTTTTCACCTGTCCCTCTTTTTCACCTGTCCCTCCTTTTCATCTGTTCCTCTTTTTCACCTGTCCTTTAATGTCACCTGTCCTTCAATGTCACCTGTCCCTCCATGCATTTCACTTCGTCTCATTGAGATGCTAACGCTAACGCTTGCTTCTTTCGAGCCCTTGAAACCTCCCGCCCCTTGTGGGTGATGAATAATATGAACAATTTTCAACAATTGAGATTTATCACCTTGCTAGTGATATAAATTTTTGACCTCGGTGCGAAATGGCCTGATAGCTGTAATCCAGCAAACCACCCTAGTACTACTATTACTACTTAGTAACGGTATTATCCACGGCAACTTGAATGCAATTTAATTTCTTATTAACTACTTGAATTTAATGCATGATAAGGGTCATTCGTTATTATAGTGCGTGCAACGTAACCTTTTTGGTCAGACCCAACATTCAAGACTTTTCTGACGCGTTAAACTTGGCGTTATTGCGCCGGCCTATGCGCCACCTTGTGTGTTATTGCGCTTTATCTTCATCTTGCTAGCTCAGCCGATTTGGCCCGGCCATTCCTTCATTTACCTGCACTATTGCATCATTTATCACCATTACACCTCTGAATGGCTTTCATGCTACTTTTAAGTAGAGCCAGCAGAAATAATTTAAAAGGTTAGTGATAGAAAAGTGTGATTCTACCATAAAAATTTTCTAATTATTCAACTATATTACATATAGGTCTTGAGCACCGATTTCAATTTGCAGTAAGCACATGGAAAATCCCCTCTGCATTTCCAATTTCATAATTTTACACTGACACAAAGGAATTATCCGGTGAATTTCCAATATAATTAGTTTGAAATTCTATATTTGTGTGATTTCCTTACATGTGATGAGAAGTGAACTCCATACTTGCAAACAAATCTAGATTAACAATGGGCCTAACCTAATCTAACCAAACCTAACCACAAAACAAAATACCTCGAAATGTGAAATTGTCGATGGAAACGAAACCTAGCCTACGAATCTGCACACAATGAAAACATTGTGATCATCTACTACCAAAAATCAGACGAACAGCGGTTACAAGGCAGATAAACGTGATCTGCTGTCAATCGTGCAAAATAAAGTCAGGATAACAGAAAATTAAGCTTCTGCTCTACTATGTGAAGAAACAGAAACATTTTCACGAAGGATAATCCATGTACAAAATCGAAACTGCTACAAGAAACAAACGTCGTTTACAAATTTTCTTACAATAAACGATGTTGTATACTTTTTCAAACAAACTAAATTGGTTTGACAACGGCATTAGGCCGCCGTCTCAGCTGCCCCCTGAAGGACCAAGAAACCAACAAGAGATAAATGTCATGTTCCATCACAGAGCAAATCCTAATATGAAGATTATGTTCCATCACAGATTAAATCGAATTATGAATATCATTTTCCAGCAGATCGAATAATGACTGCCGTGTTGCATCTTAAGGGGGGCGTCTACCCTCCGAAAAAACTTTCACATTTACTAACGGATCTTTCTGAAACTCCACACATATATGTAAAACCGAAATACAAGCAGATTTTGTTCATATGATTTTTTCGGAAAAATTCTTATAAAACGTGAATATCATAGAAAACGGTGAAAAGGGGGTACTTTAAAAATCTATCTCCTCCTACAGTTTTCAAGCTACAGCATGGAAAGAATACCATTCGATTCGTGAAGACCATACCAATCGAGTAACACAGACCAATTTTTGATTCTTGCTTTAGTTTTTTACACGCATTTTCCCGTTAACTATGCACAAATCTAAAAAAGGCTTCGTTACTCGATAGGTGTGGTCTTTACGATCCGAACGGTATATCTCTCATTGATGTAGCTTCAAAACTCTAGGAGAAGATAGGTTTGCTGTGACAACAAGTTAACTTTTCAGTGGAGCTCGACAAAGTCCCGCGCACATTGGAATAGGCACTCAATGTAGCAAGGATACAAAACTAAACGTTACTGGAGCTTGATTCCAGTCAAGGGTGGTGGGAACGACTGCATGCACATTATTGCACACCACCTTATACGACGCCAGTCGGTAACTGAAGTGCAGCTCAAGCCGACACTCTTTAAAGTCCTCGGCAGCTAATTTCCCCGTGAATCAATCTGTCGTGAACGCATAAATCAACGTACAGAGATGATTTTGATACCGTTGGATAGGTCAGAATGTCAGCTTTAAGATGAGTATAAAACCGAAAAACGCCAAATTTACGACTTTTAGGGTAGACGCCCCCTTAAAGCAGGCTGTTGAATTATGCACGACAGTGGTGCTCCGACTACTTAGATTACTTACCACGTGTTGAGTGAAGTTGATTGAACGCCATTTGAAAAGGGCTCGTTCGACATTTCTATGATGATTGGGCGTCTCCTCAAGTCAACGCGTCAAGGCGTTTCTGAACCTAATGTCTGCCCGCCAAGTCCTATTCTACGTGGACTTCAGGCGTTTCGGTAGCCCTCCATCACCTTCGATAACAGTCATAACACAATATGAATGTAGCCGCCATGTATTGCTGCTGTTGAGTTAGTGTGATATTCCTCCGTATTAGGATGCAGGTAACGTAAAAGGTAACACTCTGCCAATGTGGTCACCGTGTTTGGCCGCTGTTGACTTAATACGATATTCCACTGCATTAGATCGTAGGTACAGTGTAAGGTAACACTCTGTGAATATGGGCACCGTTTTATAGTTCTTCAACAATTGGTATCACGTTTGGTTGGATTAGTTCATGCAAAGATGACACTGCGGGCGCTGATCTGGAGTCATGGCATCGAGTTGACGTTGTGGGATGTAGCTTCTTCCTTTGCAGAGTATAGAGTTAGTGGGCCTATGTTACTTTTACTTTCCTTCCTAATTTATGACCTTTTGGCAAATGCATTCAGGTGAGAAATATTGGAGAATAATAAGAATAATTTAAGTCTTATCAGCACCTAACAAGATTCACTTGCAGTTACTCCTATTGGTCGCTTTTCCACGAGACTGTCCAGTCAATGCACACCACAACAGCATGTTCTTTCTATACAGTGGAATAAAATATAAACAGAATAACTCTTCAAACTTTCTTTAAGTGTTAATCCTCTTCTACCTGATCACTTTTGAACACGAGCAAGAAACTTTATTATTGGTATGCTGGAATTCTCAATTAGTCGCGTGAATGTGATTGAATCCGCGCCATTTAGCTTCAGGCGAAACGGGAATGTAAAGTTCATGTGAAGTTAGTCATATTGACAGCATGCATGGCTGCCTATTTTTTAATGTGTTCGAAAAGAAAAAATGCCCATATTACCGTAAATTATTACCTTAGCAATCATGCTATGACGTTAATAAGCAGGAACGGTAGAGTTGTGGCGTGTCTCCTAATCTAATGGAAGGATTACGAACTTCCTAAGGTCGGTCCTTCTCCGGAGGTCGGTCGGTAAGGACATTACTGCCAGCCTCATAAAGTTGTGGAACCTTGTCTTGACATATGGAAAGCAAAGGTCCATGGGTTGGTTTTATTTTCCTGCATTTCAAATCGTATTTAGAGGATAAATCCATGTAACGCGTTTCTTCGGCACCATGCGGTGTTCGAATATCTGCGAGTGTGAGGTCTTAGTCGCTACCAAATTAGATAATAAACCGATAACTGCAGCAAATAATCTTGGATTTGCAGTATACTCGAGAAATGTATTAATTCAACACTTCAGCAGTATCTGCAACATACTCATAAAATTTTTCAATTTTTAACCTGCGCAGCGAAATTTATTAATTTTAGGTTAGTAAATTTGACTAGTCTGAATTTTATTTCACAATCCGAATCTTTTATGAAGACAAAGAGAACTGCAGATATTAACCATATCCGCAATAGTTATAGCCAATATTTAACCAATCCATATCAAATATTGTAAAAAAATTAACTCATGACCACGAATTTGATTCTGGCTGAACAGTAATATTTCTTTACGTGCGAATCGGATTAGGAACGTTCTTCAAATTCACGTGGAACATAACAATGGATACGAAAAATTATAAAATTGACGGTTTATTCTTTAAAAATTTTTGCCCTGTCTGTAAAATAAAATCTTATGATTTAGTTCGTATGAAACTAATCAAGCGCGAAGGAATTGTCGAGCCTGTCAGCTGCCACATCAGCCGAGGCGCCGCATGAAGGCCTACAGTGATCGATCAGTTGACTGTTGTGGTGAACAGGGTAAAGGGTAACGTGAAGAAGATCCAGTTAATCAGATTTATTCAGAAAGCTGGTTGACGTTTATATACAATTTGGAACGGATTGATAATGACTTACAAAGTTTGATGACAAAACAGCGAACGTATGGATACGAATAAAAATTCGTACGATTGAGACAACCGAGCAACAGTTGATGCTAAGGCTAGTAGGGCCTTATCAGAGAAAAATTTCATGCACTCTATTGATAAATAATAGCCTATGCAAAACAGAGCTGAAAACTAAGTCGTCATTGTTTTTACAAAAACTGTTCCATGTTATAAAGTCCATGTTGTCTCAATGTGCATCAATATTGTATCCGGGCCTGTGGATGCCTCTATACCTACATTTTTTTGACGAAAATTGTTCGTGTCCGCCGAAAAATTGTTAATTACACTCGATCTGACATGCCAATTGAAGCACAGCAAGCTAGACGCTGTATTTCGCCAGAAGCCGAATTTTTAGCTACGCTTTACTGGCTACAAATGCTCCAAAGGTTGATGCGGCGTGGAAAAGCCTAGTGTTCTGTGAAGAGCAAATAACTCCCGTTTTCAATTTTTGCAGTAATAAGTCACTAAGTTCAAATATGAGGGAGAATTTTTTATCAACGGCATTACCAATTTAAACGCTTTCCTCGGGAGTTGTGGCATGCATCCGACGCGAGAAATGATTCATGAAAATACTTTATATCCCGAAAAGGTAGAATGAAGTATTTTCACTGGATAATTTTTTAAAGCCTAAATCCTGAATGCATTCTCGTTTCATATGGAAGCCATTATCAGCTAGTCGAAACCCTTAAACTTTCATTTTTAATTTATGAAAATAAATTATTTCCCCAACCAATGAAAAGAAAAATTTTTTTTTTCAAAAAGATGATATGAGACAAAACTGTTGACACTGACATTTAGTGTTTAATTTAACGCGTTTCTTTGACAGCTTGCGGTGTTCGTATAACTGCGAATGTGTGGACTTTGTCGCTACTAAATTAGATAATAAACCGACCACTGTATCATTCAATCTTGGATATTCAGTATAACCGAAAAATTTGTGAAGTATCATCAGTAAGCTACAACCAAAAGATCTACAACAAGTGATCATAAAGACAGGTTGGTGTTTTTTGGAGCCCTCCCATGCATCAATGAGAACGCGATTGTTTCACGAATAAAAGATTCATTTTATTACATTCGCAGAATATACAATTATACAATGATTCTAAGCAGAATTATAATAAAAGAAACAGTATGTGCACTCACGTCAATAGGGATAAATTAACAGAAATATCTGTCAGAAGGTGTACTATGTGAATGTTTTTGTAGCTAAATGAAAGAAATGCTGTTTTTCTGTAAATTAAAGAAGATTCACCGTCTTCTTTAGGAATAATGGAGCTTTAAAAGAATGTTAAACAGCGACCTCATGAGAGCCATGAATGCGTTTAATGCATTACAGAATAAATGTTGTAATGACATTAGTTCACATCTAGCAGAATTCAACAGATACGTGATGCTCGTAAATTCAAATTTCCACAGCAATCTTGATTTTTTGGCATGGTATGTATTTATACCTTTTTGGTAAATATTTTTTTAATACAATTTTTATTTATTCTTTTAGTATTAATTTTTATATGTATGATTTTTAATACGCACTAACTCATAAGATCTTTGGTAAAATATAAATTTATTGATATATAGTTAAGGGTGAATGCCATCAAGAAAGGTTGGAACGTTCTGCTGAACGGCAAATGCCGACAACCAGGCTTGTCAGCTATACGAATTGCTGAAAACTAATAGACGAAAAACAGGCTTGTCAGCTATACGAATTGCTGAAAATATAAGACGACAGACGGCCTAGTCAGTAACGAACATCTGAAAGCTTTACGACGACAGTCCAGACTTGTCAGTAACGAAATGCAGAAAGATATAAGACTACAGCCATGGCATGTCAGTAACTAACTGCTGAAAGCTAGACGACAGACAGGCTTGTCAGTAACGAAATGCAGAAAGCTATAAGACTACAGCCATGGCATGTCAGTAACTAACTGCTGAAAGCTATAAGACCCAGTCGTCCAGCGTAGGGCAAAGAGGAGCCAACTCACCAGCAGGTCTCTTAGCTGAATATACCTACAAGTTCACATCCACGGTAAACATTACCATCTATTACTTTCTTGAACAAAGAATTTTCATTATAATATGAAATACGACATGTATATTTTCATTGGTCAGCTCCAGGTTTCGATGCAGCAAATAATTTGAGTATGGAACTGATATGAATCTCATCAATACCATCCTACTGACAAGATTTAGCATGTACGAGATGAGACTCATCAATACCATCCTACTAACAAGATTTAGCATGTACGAGATGAGACTCATCAATACGGTCTTACATGTAAGATTTAGCATGTACGAGATGAATCTCATCAATACCATCCTACTGACAAGATTTAGCATGTACGAGATGAAACTCATCAATACCGTCTTACGGACAAGATTTAACACGTACGAGGTGAAACTCATCAATGAAGTCTTACGGGTCCT
Source organism: Hyalella azteca (assembly GCF_000764305.2). NCBI lineage: Eukaryota > Metazoa > Arthropoda > Malacostraca > Amphipoda > Hyalellidae > Hyalella > Hyalella azteca. Next base: position 82,840 of record NW_025937175.1, read on the forward strand.
TGTTATTTATCGCAGCATCTTGTATTGGTCGAACGTACTTTAACTTATAAAAACTTCCAGTTACAAGTAATACCAAACCATAATTACCCTTGATGGGCACCGTAAGTTGAGTAAACACTTCACTCGCTTTCAAAATATTAGACGACCGTATTCCTAATTTTATCCCTCGATGTGAAATTCGGGTTAAATTTTCACACGGTTGTGGAGTGGGGATTGTTTTATAGGATTGGGGTAAACCGTCACTTTGAAATTGATTCTATACTTTTTTAAAATTGATTCGGGGAGCAGTGAAAATTATATAAGTACACGATTTTCCAATTTTAAGGATAATCCAGAAGTACCTAACAATGCCGGTCCTCCCACCAGGATAATGTCATATAATGACGTGGATTAGAAGCATATGAGCCTCATTCCTGGAATTCTAATTGATCCATACTGATTGATCCATATCAACTGATCCATACTAATTAATCCATAATAAATAATCCATACTAAGTGATCAATACTAATTGATCAGCACAAATTATTCTTACCAACTATTGAACATGATGTCACACACTACATCTCACTTTTCACCCGCTGAATCATGATATTGCATTGAGCGTTTACTCATTTTCGCCACTACGATATGAAGTATTTCGCTTGTTATGGTTGTTAATTGCATGGAATTAACGGGAACTTCACAACCGTCCCAAGTAGTTAGTACATATGGCAGCCGCCGATTTTCATATGTACACATACTTAGTACATAGGGCAACCAAAGATTTATCCTATGAAGAAATAAGCAAGGCCTTGTTGGGTCGGAATTTGTTTCTCCATTCGTTGGCGTACAACTATATAAACAGTGTCGAGGTGTTTTCTGAACTCTGAACATAGATTAACCGTCTTGAAAATTGGAATTTCATGTATAATCTTATAGCTTGATGCTGAAGTAACGCTGAATATTTCTTCAACACGTTCCCCATATTCATTACCGAGCGATATTCTTTGAAAAAATTGTGATTGTGAAGAATAATAAATTTGTTTGCGCTTCTAATATACAATCCCAAAAAAAAAATAAAATCTCGATGAGAGATTATAGTCGAATTTTCCAGTGTTTCCCTTTCGGGTTAGGTATGATGAAAACAATATCACATTGACTCGTACTACTGTATTATATAGGCAGTCGAAATTTTTAAAACTTGATGATATGTACAAATTTCAGCTTTTAAAATTTATGAATAGGGCACTCTTCCAAGATGAACGTCTTTTTAATTCTGCATTCGCCTCTCTTGTTACCCTATACATTCCCATGACACCAGGGGCATGCATGTTAACTTACCTCTGGTTCGGTTAGAAATTAAAAGAAACGGTACAGTATTTAATTGTGTGAAATATTTTAGTGAATTACCTGATGATTTTAAAATTGATTGTTCTAAATTCAGTTTGAAGTCTAAATTTCGCGATTTTATTCTTACTCGTTATTAATTTGACTGATTAGTTTCGTAAGATTTTTGGTAATTGCCTTTTCCCAATAATATTTTTGAAAAATAATATGGTGTGAGTCAACATTGTTTCGACTTTTCGTCTTAGTTGTATTTAATTTTTTTAGGTTGGGTTGTTATTGCCTTTGTTGAATATAATTTTTAGTCGCCATGCTAGTTATTCTTATCAGTTTTACTAAAGGTTAGTTTTTATCAGGATGTTTTCAATTTAGTCACTTTCTGTCCCCTTTTGTCTTATCCCATCGTCATTATATGTTATTGTGTTTCGATTGTAATATCGCTAATGTCGCCTGTGAAGCTTTTTAGCTTATATGGGCATTCACATGGAGGCATTTTTTATTTTTTTTTCTCCAAATTTTTGCCATTTTCGTGTTATGAATTTTTTTGTATGCTCCTGCGTGAATAAAGAATAAAGAATAAATGTATGCCTGATTTTATTGCTACTTTCTTTCTCCGGAAGAAAGCTGAGCTCTAAACACGACTTAAGTATTTTATTTTGTTAGAATTAAGTAATAATTGACTTTTAATAAGTTATATTTTTTTAGATTTTTCAATGTAGCATGACCTTTTGAAAAAGTTACATCAAACCATTTTCATACTCAGAACTTCATTTTCTGTAATATCAATACGTATACGTTGTTCTTACATATCTCCCGTTTGTGTAGTCTTTTAATTATATTTAAATTCATCACCACATCATATAGTGGTTTTTGGTCCGGATTGAGTAACGCATGTAAATCAAAGAAAAATTTTCTCAAAAACTTAACGCCCGGTACCCGCAATCTGTAAACTACCTAATTATATATAACAGTTTCCAAGATGAATGATATGCTTAATTGCTTTCGTAATTTTAAAGAGAACTCGAATCGAATAAGATCGCTGAAAGTTTGAATGCACTAAGACTGTTGTCATTAGATGCAAAATTTCGAAAACCAGAAATACTCAGCAATTGATCAGAGTGTCGAAATTGGAGTGATTTAAGCAAGATACAGTACGGAATAACAAAGAGATGTTAGCTCACCATTTGCGAAGTATCCAATATAAATTAATTTTATTTGCCCCCCTGAAGACCACATTTTGGGGCAAAAACGACGTAAAACTAAGGAAATAATTAGAAGCTGTTGTGGTAATAAGTAAAAATGATAATAAAGAAGCACGTATCAAACTGATTGAAATTTTGAATTATCATTTAAGATGAATTATTTTTTGTTTTTAAGTTTGTTCGTATTCATCTCGTACATGCTAAATCTTACATGTAAGACGGTATTGATGAGTTTCATTTCGTACATGCTAAATCTTGTCGGTAGGAGGGTATTGATGAGTTTCATTTCGTACATGCTAAATCTTGTCGGTAGGATGGTATTGATGAGTTTCATCTCGTACATGCTAAAACTTGTCAGTAGGATGGTACTGATGAGTTTCATCTCGTACATGCTAAATCTTGTCGGTAGGAGGGTATTGATGAGTTTCATCTCGTACATGCTAAATCTTGTCGGTTGGAGGGTATTGATGAGTTTTATCTCGTACATGCTAAATCTTGTCGGTAGGAAAGGATGGTATTGATGAGTTTCATCTCGTACATGCTAAATCTTGTCAGTAGGATGGTATTGATGAGTTTCATCTCGTACATGCTAAATCTTGTCGGAAGGATGGTACTGATGAGTTTTATCTCGTACATGCTAAATCTTGTCGGTAGGATGGTACTGATGAGTTTTATCTCGTACATGCTAAATCTTGATTCTTGAGGAACGCTGAGCACTCGCCAGGCTGCTTGATTATCCCTGTGACACTGAACTGTTCCTTAGATCGGTTCGCGAAGAAATTCGATATATGTGCATTTTCTAAGACCCATAGTCTTTGTTAAAATTTCATGACTTAATTAATTCTTGTTTGATTATATTTATTACATGATAATATAAACTTATATATATGATTCAGATACTCACAGGATAAAAAAAGTTGCAGTGATAATGGAGAACATAAGAATGGTTATCACAACACTGCTGGGGTTTGTGATACTTGCGGTGGTCGAGGAAACTGTGGGAGCTTTCGTCAAGTTCACCGCCATAACTGTGCCAGTGGAAAAACTTCTCGAATTTGGCGTGGCATCTAAGAACTACTCAGCCGTCACCACCATCATCTGCGCGGTGAGGTCAGTGCTGAGCGGCACCGGCTTCCCAACCTTCTGCATGCACAGCACCAGCGGGCTGTGTCTGCTGCTGAACTCGACGTACCCGGCCTTGTTCAACCGAACTTATCCGAGTTCAAAGGATTACCACTGCTACATCCGCGAGCCTTATCCCCGTTTAACAGCTGTAGGTAAGTGGACTTAATTACGTTTAGAACTTCCCCTTTCGGAATTTCGTTTTCCGATAACCGCGTTACGCATAATGGTTATTATTATATGGATTTCTCAATTGCACGTGAGTTACTGAATTTAGAATTAGAACGCATGTTTGCCACTATAGGTTCCTGAAATATTTTTTATAATTGATTTTTTGGCTATGTTACGCTGAGTTAACTCAACTTCTTAAATATTGATTGGCTCTCAAAGAACCTCCTTGCTGACGTTAGTTGTGCCTCAGCATGATATAAGCACACGTATAAATAATAGTATCAGATAACTCCAGCCTCACCTTGCTGGCGTAGGTTGTGCCTCAGCATCATAAATACTAATTAAAAATTAGACAATTTGGCAACTACATGTGATGGTAGATCACAAATAAAATCTATAATTTTAATCTATGACATAGCAATTATAAACCTTTATTTTGAGATGATGTAATTTATGGCATAGGCGTTGTAATAATTAAATCTCGAATAAATAGGCAATCATTAATTTTGAATCAAAATTTTCATTATTAAAGTGCATTTTAACTGGATTGCAGAGTGTCGATTTGATATAAATGGAGTATAGTTGCATCGACTGCCCAATTATGTAGTTTTGATTAAGTCAACAGAAAACCTAATTTACAGCCAGACTTTGTCAATGGCATGGATGCTCACTACTATTCGATTAGATTCAAAATCATAGGGCGAATGCTGCATTACAAAAATTTGTCCATTTTTATATATCTTCTGAACATAGTTGAATGTATTACTCTG
>NW_025937176.1:0-2546 GCF_000764305.2 Hyalella azteca
CGATTAGAGATCGGTACATCGATTAGAGATCGGTATATCGATTATACACATCGATTAGAGATCGGTACATCGATTAGAGATCGGTATATCGATTACACACATCGATTAGAGATCGGTACATCGATTACACACATCGATTAGAGATCGGCACATCGACTACAGGAGCCATACTTTCAAAACTCGCTAAGAGAACGTAAGGAGTTACGCTCTATTCTCTTGTCTATGATTGGAGGATTTTGGTTGAAAGGCCGTCAATGATTGGCTGATTAACTTACGATCTCTTAACTTTTTTTGAAAGTATAGGCCCTGATCTCGATTAGAGATCGGTATATCGATTACAGATCTCGATTAGAGATCGGCACATCGATTACACACATCGATTAGAGATTAGTACATCGATTACAGATCTCGATTAGAGATCGGTACATCGATATATACAGATCTCGATTAGAGATCGGTACATCGATTACACACATCGATTAGAGATCGGTACATCGATCACAGATCTCGATTAGAGATCGGTACATCGATTAGCGATCGGTACATCGATTACACACATCGATTAGAGATAGAGTTCTTGCTGCTGGTTCTGGGAACTTATTTTAAGTTTTGACTTGGCCCATCACTGCGCTTGCAGAATATAAATAACGAGAACATATAGGCCATTACGTAGCTAATTTTTTATCTCAAGCTGCCTTGTCATGTTCTAACATAGACGTCTGATTCACTCGTATTTTTATGAGCGTTAATTTCCCAAAAAGTCAAGTAATGTATTTTTAATGGAGGCACCTGAGGCCGGATTAAGGAAACATATGGACACAATATTAAAATACTAACCTCAAAAACGAGCATGATTATCCATGCATTCAAATCGAGATTAAATTTACGAAATACTGCAATTTTGCCAATCAGTTATGGATCATATAATGAATAGAAATCTAAAAAAGATTTCAATGATAGAGACATTCTATGAGAGGGTCGAATGGAATCCCGATAGATACATGGAACAGTTGTTTGGAGCTATGTGCAAATCCTGATTTGCATATCGGTGCAAATCGCCTCAATATCGGTGAGACGGTTCACTTCGCCTCATATCATAGACATAGACGAATCCATGATACCGCACATATACACATCAGGCTGCATGAACGATAGAGCTGCTTAGCTGCACAGTAGACATGGCAATTGTTCAGCTTCACAAATCTCATACAATCTTTCCTGCAATGTGATCAAATCTCATATAATCTATCCTATAATGTGATAAAATCTCATACAATCTTTCCTATAAAGTGATCAAATCTCATACAAACTTTCCTTTAATTAGATCAAATCTCATACAATCTTTCCTATAATATGATCAAATCTCATACAATCTTTCCTATAATATGATCAAATCTCATACAATCTTTCCTATAATATGATCAAATCTCATACAATCTTTCCTATAATATGATCAAATCTCATACAATCTTTCCTATAATGTGATCAAATCTCATACAAACTTTCTTTTAATTTGATCAAATCTCATACAATCTTTCCTATAATGTGATCAAATCTCATACAAACTTTCTTTTAATTTGATCAAATCTCATACAAACTTTCCTTTAATGTGATCAAATCTCAAACAAACTTTCCTTTAATTTGATCAAATCTCATACAATCTTTCCTATAATGTGATCAAAGCGAAATATCGTAAAATATTCGATGGAATATTTAGAAGCACATAGAAGAGAAGCATGAAGTAAACATTTGCTATCACAACGAGATTTACTACTTAACCACCAAGCGAGAGTAAATGCGAGCAAACCGACACGTTCAAGAGCTTTCTTGTGTCGAAGTGTCTTTGAGGAGAGAATCAGTATGCAGTATACGCGTTACGCGTGACGATAATACAATATCAATTGAAGCGGCTTTTTGGAAGTTGTCGTTCTGATACGCAGTAGTTTTAGTCGTCAATGGCGTCCCATTTACAGAGAGAAACCAAACAATTTAAGGCAGCTGTGCTCAGTTAAGTCTTGGACCAACGCTGAAAAGGGGAATGAAAATTCAGTTCACATATTTCTTGGGGTTGCATCAAAACATATTAGATCTTAGTCGAGAGTAGCTTAGGTGTAAAGATTTCCAGGTCTAAAATAACACCTACGTTAGCTGCTGCAATGTTCATGAACATTAATAGAACTAAATACAGACGGCAGCTCGCACCAAGTTAGGGACCAGCCAACGGTATAGATTCCACGAGATCAGCTTGCTTGCTTGCGTGCAAGAATGATTCTTAGCGATCTGGGGCCATACTTTCAAAAATCGCTAAGTGAACGTAAGTACTTACGCTCTATTTTCTTGTCCATGATTGGTGGATTTTGCTTAAAAAGCCGTCAATGATTGGTTCATGAACATGCGATCTCTTAACATTTTTTGAAAGTATAGGTCCTGGGCACTAGCGAGCGATGCTGAGCGATCTGTGCACTATAGCGAGCGATCTGGGCACTCCCATACCGCTAAGTTATCCTCCTGCAGCCATGTTATACTCTCATGTGACTATGTTATTC
>NW_025937177.1:0-511 GCF_000764305.2 Hyalella azteca
GTCATTTGTCACAAGCGGGACTCCAGTTAGCAGAAGCTAAGCCCGCTTGACAGGTTCATCTGAGAGCTGTGACCGGGGACCGTCCCCTTGTCCCTCGGTCCCTTAATACCGATCGCTTTATAACTCGCTATTAAACTGCTTGATTATCTGTATGCTCGTCTTATATGTGTTGAGGAGTTGACCATTATGATGGATAAGCACTGTTTAATCCTAGTTATTCAGTGACAGAATATTGTAGCGTTATTCTACTGTTGATTGATGTAGGTGTTAGTACTGTCAAAATCAAGATATTTGAGCCCGTATTTTATTACAATTATTTCGATAACACCTAGATCATGACTTTGAAATGTTTTCTATCAAATACGATGTCGATACGGTAAATTTTTTAGACATTTTTCTTTCAGATTCATTGTCAGGAAAATTTCATTAGAGATTGAATCTTTAGTTTCTCGGGACTTTCAATGTTCAAAAAGCTGTAAATTTTTCCATTCACGATTGGCATAGCAACGAC
>NW_025937178.1:0-4803 GCF_000764305.2 Hyalella azteca
AACTGATGGTAATTATATTGCAGTCATGCGTAGCGCAACCTAATAGCCCGGTTCCAAAATTCTGCAGCCGCGTCTAAAATTATTTACTAGCTTATTGTGAACTTAAAACATTAAGTATATTATTAATTTAAGCTCATATAAATCAAATTTGCCAATCATTCTCCCTGGAGAACGAAGTCTCGGATCTCATTTAGAATAAACACCCTAGACATAACTGAGTAAATCTACAAGAATTTATTTATATCCCTAACAAGGTTAAATGAATTATTATCACAAGCAAATTAGGGCTATTATAACATTTTTTCAAGAATTACTATTCCAATTCAAAAAATAAAAATCGTTTTATTAACAAGGATATACTAAGGTGCTTATTTCTAGTAATATCCGAAGTCTCTTACATATATGCCTTATTTAAAAAATCCCTTCACTGTTTTCGATGTCTGTAAAATTGTTAGCCATTATCACTCCTTTATTGAGACAATATATTTATTACGTATACGAGTGATTGGGATACGCTAATAAAAACGAAAATTTGGTTAAACATTTCATTGTCCTATTGCCTCTTAGTCATAGCAAAATCTACCGCTGTTTGAAAAAACAAGTCATCTAATTAATTAAAAAAATGTTCACACCCTGGGATTATAGAATTTATTAATAAGCGTAAATTGAGAAGCATATATATAAGCTACTGTTGAAATAAGGACTGGCAACTTGACGTCCTAGAATCTCTATCACTTGATAGGTTATATATTTTTCGAGGCTTATAAAATGACAGCATCTCAATATAATAATTATTTGCACACGGATAAGACATAAGTAGAACAAGTACATGGCCACGAAATATCAATGTACTTCAATCCTCTTTCATACGAATCGGTGATTATCACAAAATAGACAAGTTCGCCCTGATAAATCAAAACAGAAAACAGAATTTAGGGTAACTAACTTAAACAGCGACCAGTAAGTGAGGTAGCCTAACATTTGCTTAATGTCAGTTTCGCGCACCGGTGCGACTACATATTTTGTTCTATATCGTAATCGGTAATACCAATTTAAAGCTGGTCGATTATAAAATACTGAGCGTGCAAGACGGTTAGGAGAACCTGCTTGAGTTCTGAATGAGCCAATTCTGGACAGTTTCTGTAACCGTACAGCATAAGGCCCCATCATTGTACATGGACAACGTCACGTAAACTATCCTCGTAATGTGTCCTCAGTGGCCTGTGGCCTCAAAACCAAGAACTATCAAGCCTCTAACGCAAAACGTCACTTTCCGGGAACATCACTTTAAAATTAAATTATACGTAAACTATTGAGTGTAGCAACCTGAGGACGTTTGTACTCAACAGAGATCATTTTAATGTTGTCATACGTGGCGGCAACCATCAATGCAAGTCATTTTGCGCTCACTAGAACGTATCTTTTTTGGGAAGTAGGCGCGTGACAATATTGCTCCGGTTACTCATGTCATGCGGCAGAGGGTTAAATTAGTATTAAGATTTGAAACAGAACATATAGGGACACCGGGGCACGAAAACTGATATCAAGCAAATGTTAATGTATTTAAGTGTGGGTTGCTGTTTAAATCTGTTACCCACACCCTTGGTTTTCTGTTTCTATTTATTAGGGCAAACTTGTCTATTTTGTGATGATCAAGGATTCAGAGGAAATATGAGTAAATTGTATTGATATTTCGCGGTCATATACTTATTTTACTTATGTCATATTTGTGTGTATAAAAATGCTATATTGAGATTCTGTTATTTTATACGCCTCGAAAAATATATAACCCATCAAGTGATAGAGATTCTAGGACGACAAGTTGCTAGACCTTATTTCAATAGCGTCTTTATTTATGCTCCTTAATTTACGTAAAATAAATTCTAGAAGCAAAGGGTGTGGCATTTTTTTTTTTATTTAATTAGATGACTTCCTATTTCACATAGCGGTATATTCTGCTATGACTAAGAAGCAATAGGACGATGAAATGTTAAACTTAATTTTCGTTTCTTAGAGAACATTTTAAGAGAACATTTTCGCAACAGAGAACATTTTAATGTTGTACGTGGCGGCAACCATCAGTGCAAGTCACTTTGTGCTCACTAGAACGTATCCTTTTTGGGAAGTAGGCTTGTGACACTATTGCTCCGGTTACCAATATTATTATTACTAATATTATTATATTATATTAGTAATATTAATATACTACTAATATTGCTTCGGTTACTCAGTCATGTCAGGCGGTAGAGGGTAAAACGTGCGCTTGTAACCTCCTGACATCGTCTCTGACGTCACCGTCAGCTGGGTACCGTACGTCTGACGTCGACGATGAATGATAATAAATGAATATGAATGAATGAGAGGCATGCTTAGTGAAGAATAATAGCCCCGAGAACATTTTTAAAATTCAGACTTCAAGTTATTAGTTTTGCTAAGGTTCGTTCAACATCGGTGCGCTTAACATTAGCGAACTCTTCAGTAAATTGAAACCATTTTTTTTTTCATAAATTTCATTAGTAAGGAACACCGGAGACCATCGTAGAATATAATTTACTCTGAATTATGCCAAAATAATTCATAATAAACGAAGACATTAGAGCCATAATTAGTTTTCGAATGAAACATCAGTAATTGAAATTTATGCAAACAATCAAAAATATATATATGGTTAGAGACGAAATGTATTCAAAGTTCATTGTGGGAAATTTTTTTGTGCATCATCGACTGATATCTACATTAGTCATCCCTGAAAATGTGCAATGTCATCAGTATTCATGTACTTATTTCGGCGCACTTGCTCAAGAATTAAGAGTTGAGCTAAAAAATTAAACTGCAAATAAATTTTGGAGGCAGAAAGGCCCATGGAGATTGAGCGAAGAGTCTGAGAGATTGTATTACTTGCGAGTGCGATGGTGCCGGTCGCAGCTCAGCCAGCTGCTTTTCATTGCCGGCAAATTGTTAATTCGTTGAAATCTGCGCGTATGCGACAACCTCTTGAAAAGAATAGAGGAGTATAGGCAGGTAAATGACCGTTCCAGGTGTAAGTTAGTGTAATTGTTAGTAAGCTAGTGTTCCATGTGTAAGTGTTGTCATTTGGTGTGTACGTTAAAGAATAGCTTTTCCTTCAGTAAACATTTTATAATTTCTTTCCTGTAAATGGAATTATAAAATTCAAGTTACTGTCGAGTAGAGGAATAAAATGCATTCTCATGTCACCGATAAAATAATGAAGATATAGAAAGGAGGAGTGAATGGGAGTTCTATGTGTTAGTATAAAGAGGTTTTTCTTTTATGAATATTTCTGAGCTTTTATTCAAACAGCGGGATTTTCTAATTAAAGATATAGATTCAATCCCAAAAAACGTCTGAACTTGATTTGAAAATGCCTGCCAAACTATGCCAATATCAATCAAAATATAGTAATAACAAATTTGTTTGGTATAATAATAATAGTTTGGTATAAGAATATAATACCAAAACGTCAATCGAACTCGTATAAAAATGCCTGCCGAACTATACCAAATATGTGTATGCGGTGTCACTAAGAATTTAATAGACAGGAAGAGACTATAAAGCGCTACGAGCTTAAATGTTTTGGTTGAAGGTCTTTCCAAAGCTTCATTAAAAAAGCTACTTTGTACGTGATGAAGTTCAAGTCAGTTTCTTTGCGTTTTTGGACGTTCACCAGCGCGTGCGTGCCATTACTACATAAACAAATTTTCCTGCCCTCTTTTGTAGCATTTTAGGTGCAGCGTATTCTTATAGGTGCGGTTCTTATAGGTGCGGTTCTTATAGGTGCGGTTCTTATAGGTCTTATCTTATAGGTTCTTATATATTCGTTTTAGGTGCGTATTCTTATATTATATATTAAACTGGTCCAATAATATACAGATGTCAACTGATTATAATTATATTGTAGTCATGCTTAGCGCAACCTAATAGCCCGGTTCCAAAATTCTGGAGCTGTGTCTAAAATTTCTTACAAGCTTATAGTAAACAAAACATTAAGTGAATGCGAATTTAAGCTTTTAGATGAGGGTTTGCTTAAGGAGTTATGAATTGAAATTTAGAAGTGATGACAACCGTACCTCTTCCTATTGATTGTAGTAATACGTATTAAGTAGGGTTGGGTAAGAATATGAAGGTTAAGTATGCTTACTGGTGGGTGGAAGAATCACGGCACGACCATTAGAATCATTAGAATACAAGGTCATTAGAATACAAGCATGACATGAACATAATGGAGTAACAATATCAAAACAATACAGAAAACACATATAGTATTTAGTTATGACAGTTATACTGAAATGTTTCATTACGTCATAGAAATTGAATTCTAGTGAAAACTTAGCATCTTACCCCTTAGCTGATGTTCACCCCACGACGTCGTCCAGCAATTGACGCCAACACGCGATTGGCTAATGTTTACCCGCTGGCGTGGTCTAAACCAAACTAATAATATTTGATGGTACGATTTAGGTCTATTAAATTTTTTATTAATTGCGATTCAATGTAAAAAATACATTGCCTTATATCAACTTGCATATACTAAGATGCATATTCTTAAGAAGGTTCAAAAGTCTCTGACATATACCAATGTTACTGAAAACGTGGAAACTCCTAATAAGTTCCAGACATAAGTAATTTGCAGAGGTGGGCAGTAGCGCGCTACATGTAGCGGCCGCTACTAGCGGCCGCTACATTTTCAGTAGCGGTAGCGGTAGCGGCTCTACATTTAAGGCAATGTAGCGGTAGCGGTAGCGCCCGCTACATATTTAAGTAGCGATACGAGGTTTTGCCGCT
>NW_025937179.1:0-11004 GCF_000764305.2 Hyalella azteca
AAGCCGAGAGGTACGGCCACCTGACATTTTCGGCTATCACACAGAAGCTGTGTGTTTTACACAGGTTAATTGTGAGTAAATAAGTACTGCAGTATTAGTGTGGAATCAAATTCTTCCCCGCGACTAACACGGCATGCCAACGTACCAAGTTTTAAAAAATCAGCGTAGAGGCATTCTCAGCGTTTGTCTAATGAAAATGGAGTCATAATGATATCGCAAGAAAATTAGTCAAAAGTCTTATGACAGTTGAATTATCTTTCCTGAAATTCTGGTTAAGTTTATCGATTTCGAATCTCAGCAAGTTTACTGACTTTAACATGTTTTTCTGTTATAACCTTACATCCATCGTTGACATAGTTGGTGACATCAGTGAAGGAAGCGCAGTCTTTAAGCACAGGCAGCCTGCCGAAGTGCTGGGTGCAGTAAGTGGCCGCTTCGTCGTACGTCAGATATCCACCCGTGTAACGGTGGATGCACTTGGACCCGACGACCTCATAGCCTTCAGGACAGTCGGCCGCGACAGCGCCTGCCATATGAGAATTAGAATTTGATAATACAATCAATTTGCCATGCCTAGGTGCGTAAGTTATACGAAAAATATAAAAATAGGAGCAAACTAAAACCAATGAAGGCTTTGGGGCCATTCCATGTCAAGCGAGTAAAAAGTACCCACCTGACCATTTTGATAGAGAATCAGACTTTTGAAATTATGGGCCCCCAAAGAAAGGGTGGTGAAAATGTCCTCGATTGCGCGGTTCAAAATCTCCAACTTCAGGTCACTGCTGTGATAGCCACTAATTTGGAAATTAAGTTGTCTGTAGAGCTCAAGAAGATGCTTTTAAAAAATTGTTTCAATAGTTTATTTTTAACATTTTTCGTGTGTAATGAGGCCATGCAAGCTTGCACGGAAATCATAGGAGCAGAAACAATTCACAAGTTCAGTGCCCTGTACATCAGAGGAAAATGTATCCATGATACATTACATGATAGCTACACGTTTATTGATAGCTGTACAGTTTATTGCAGCATACGTTACGTTGTATACATAAAATATTGAACAATAATTCACTCTGGTTTTTCAGTGAATTTCCTCCTAACTTGCTAATAAAAGATTCAGAGCCATTTTCCGGCAATGTTTGAATAGTTGCAGTATACCAATTTTGTTGACACAGCATTTATTACACAGAGAATATTTTGTATTATAGCATACGCTAGTTTAAGTTATTGGTGGTTATAAATAATAATAATAAGTAATTCTAGCCATCAGTAATAATTGTTTTAAAATCCATTCTTCTTCATTCCTGTAGACTATGTTGCTGCCTGTGGCAGCTTTTCACTTTTGACACGTGCTTATTCTCCTGGATGAAATATACGACTCAGCCCTGCATTATATAAAATGTGAATAAACATTAATAAACTTGGAAATTTACAACAAATAAGGAGCTATGAAAACAAATAAAGCGACTTTGAAATAATGTGCGTTTGAAAATTACTTTTTAAAGACAACACTTCTAAAGAATCCAGTGTCTTCGATGTTACACATGTACAATGAATTTCCAATTTTGTTATGAAACATCAAAAAATTATTTTTTTAATTTTATTTTTAAAATTACACACGTAATATACGTTTAAAAATTACTTTTTAGAGACAACACTTCTAAAGAATCCAGTGTTTCCAATGTTATAGATGTACAATGAATTTCTCATTTATTTTCGAATATTAAAAAAATTAATTTTTCAATTTTTTTTAATATATATTTTTTTAAATTATTTATTCTGTCAATTGATTCATGCATTGCCTCTGACTTCACACAAGTGTGCAAAATTTCAGATCAATTGGACAGGCAAAAATGTGTCAAATATCAGTTATAAGATTTGTGGCTGACAAAATAACTTCTTCAATTTTTTTTACATTAAATTTATTTTTAATTTTAAAATCATCTATTTTGTCATTCGATTCATGCATTGTCTCCAACTTTACGCAAGTGTGCAAAATTTCAGATCGATAGAATAAGTAGAAGTGTGTTAAATTTTGATTATAAGATTTGTAGCAGACAGACAGACAGACAAACAAACAAACAAGAAGTGAAGTTAGAGAGAAGTGTTGTAAAAATAGGGAAGCCTCTTGAAAAAAGTATGCCCTTTCAAAATTGAAAAAATATTTAGCGAAAAACAAAGCAGCAAATTTATGTATGTTTCGCCACTGAGCTATCACATGCATGGGTATCGAATCATAGTATTCTACTGCCTTTTGCAATGTATATTCTGATTGGAAAGATTTTCTCGGTATTCCAACGTGGTGCAATAGGGAGCGCAGCCGTGGGTAACAAAATTGACTCGTAAACAGGCCCTGGGCCCAACGCCAACCATCAACATTCAATATCTACACATAGCCTCAGATCAATGAGCTGTGGGTAACTCCGGCTGACAGTAAATCCGCTTTGCACAACACAACCACTGCTTCACAGCGCCGGAGCACAACTGGCCGGAGCGTAACAGGCCCGACCGCAACAGGCGGCGCAGGTTAGGTTAGGTTAGGTTAGGAGTAGCTGTTGCGGTAGGGCCTGTTGCGCTCCGGCCTGTATGCGCTGCGGCCTGTATGCGCTCCAGCCAGTTGGGCTCCGGCCTGTATGCGCTCCGGCCTGTGACTGAACGGCGCTGTTGTGGTGGGCACTTTGTGTCAAAAGCCGTGAAGATGCCCGGCTGCGTTACGCTCGGGAAGGTATATGAATCGCACTGTGGACTTGGGCTATGCTGACCTCTAGATGTCCACCCGTGCAATAAGGAGGCAAATGCAGCATTTTTTAACTAAGTTTTCTTCCTTGGCAAGAAGAACATCATGGCTAGGATTAACATCTATGTTATAGTACAAAATATTCTGTTTCCAACTAACTGTTTCTAACAAAACTGTTTCAACCAAATTAGTTTAGTAAAACTTACTAAGTTTGTGCTTAAACATTGTAGAAAAATTGTTCCGAGGCTTCTATTAGCAATTTTAGATGATTACTGAAATATCAAAGTGAATTTTATCATTTTTCATTTACAATGTATACTTTGCATCAATAATTTTTTGTGTATACAATGTTTCGAATGTTGGCAATAGACTGTACATGTATCATTGTTAGGGACCGCTTTTAAATATAATAATTTCATCGATAGTTAGGATTGTCATTTTGTTTTTGAATGAACTATTACGTGACCTCGTGTAGACCCGCCTTGTATCTTGTCATTGTCATGTGATCCACCACGTAGGTTGGTACTTGCATTGTCTATCATGTGTTAGTCTTCCTTGTTGATATAGTGGTGTTTTTTCTGGTGATATTGAATATTACTATTATATTAGTTGTTATTTATATGTTATATTCATTTGTTAGAGCTCCGTTAATTCAAGTCCTTAATTTGTATTTATTCGTCTTTTTCAGCGTGCTCCGAACCTAGGACATGATTAGGAATTATTAGGCAAGGGCTATAAAGAGACATGGTATATAGTTTGTAGTTTGTTTTCTTGTATTTATCTTTCATTTATTATTATAGTTCTTTATTTATCAGTTTTTCTTCATCCTTTAATTGCGATCATTGGCCACGTGTTTGGGGTTAGAATGCTTATTTATTGAATAGTCTTCAACATCATGCACTGTTAGAAAAATATAACTCAGTACTCCCTGCAATGAGTGACAGAGAGCGCATTTTCTCGTCGACGAAAAGTTGAGGTCACGGACGGACGGACAGACGGACGGACAGACAGACGGACATGGCGAGCACAATAGTGCATTTCTTCCAAAAATCAGAAAATGCGCTAAAAACGGTGAAAATACGGTCCCACTGGCATTCTAGTGGCCGGTCGCCCCGTAAAAATAAATTGTTTCGCCGTTTTTATCAGATGTTTTACGGATTTCTAGTGTTTAATTAGGATAAAAGCGGTGACACTATGTTTCTTTTCACGTGCTGACCGCCCACTGAAACGCCGGTAATACCGTTAACGGTAATTTTTCTAACAGTGTGTACATGTATCTTGGAGATTTAAACATTTTCCTGTGATTTACATGGCACTGCACTTGTGAATTTTTTCTGCACTTTTGATATTCAACCCAAAAATATCAACAATAAACTATTGAGATCATTTTTTTAGAAGCACCTCTTCAAGTCCCGCGGCCACCTCACTCGAGGCCAGCGCAGACATGCCACAGCAGTGACCTGAAGTTGCAGATTTGGCGCCGCGCGATCATATCAAGTTTTTCATATTTGGAGCTGAAATTTTTTCATAGTTGGTTTAAAAAAGAATCCAATTTAATGTGTAAAATTTAATCAAAATTTATGATAGTCAGGTGCGATAGATTTTCAATCAAAATTGTGCACTTGACATCGAATGACCCTTTACTAATTTGATAAAAATAATAGAACATATTGAAAATTTTCGTTAAAGCAACCAGACTTCTGGGCCTATACTTTCAAAAAAAGTTAAGAGATCGTAAGTTCATCGGCCAATCATTGACGGCTTTCAAGCAAAATCCACCAATCACAGACAAGAAAATAGAGCGTAAGTACTTGCGTTCACTTAGCGAGTTTTGAAAGTATGGCACCTGGAATGATTTTTATTGCTCCCATAAATTTCACGGTTTAACAATAATTTCGCTGCTAATTGACAACACTCTTAATTATAAAAATAAGCAGACACTAATAAAAGCTGGAACTACTTAGCAAAAGCTGACAGTTCTTCACCTAATGGTTGTTCTAATTCCTATGCAAAAGACACTCACCGATGATGAGCAGTAGCAAGCAGATGATCGTCGACGGAAACATCCGGGTGGTCCTAGGGGAGTATAACTCTAAATCAAACCTTTTATAAATTTAAATACAAATGAAAGTCAACAAGTTTATCAAGCCTCTTGAAGGAAAAATATGTTCAGGAGAAATACCACCAAGTATGCAGTGCGTTGGTCTAATAAGTTCCCTTATTTATAGCGTGCACAGCAGGCTGGTGTTTCTCACAGATTCACTGATTACACGACAAGGTCAGGTTTATTCTCATAGCAACAGCTATTCTAGGCGAGTGTTGTGAACGCAACATGTGCAATGGTTCGTACGTGGACTCAAAAATGTCAATATTTTCGAGAAAACGATTGATATGTTAGCTGTCCAAGAATATAAAATAAATATGTATAAAATATTCTTTACAAAACCAAGTTTTTCTGGTGGTTACAAAACTAAAAACAATGAAATAAAACAAATAAAAAACTTTTAAAACCACGTTTTCTTGACGGACAAAAAAGAAAAACATTAACTCTTACATAATAATAAAGTTATGTGGAATGTTATGTAAGAGTTAATGTTTTTCTTTTTTGTCTGTTAAGAAAACGTGGTTTTTAAAAGTTTTTTTATTTGTTTTATTTCATTGTTTTTAGTCTTGAAACCACCAGAAAAACGTGGTTTTTAAAAATGGTTTTATATTTATTTTCTACTTCTTAGTTTTGAAATTTTAGCAATTCAAATCCTTTTCCAGGGTTGGCAACTCTGCATGTTCGACAAAAAAACTCGAATTCACCCAACCGTGAATTTTTAGGTTTTTTTTTAATTAGAAAAAAGTAAAACAAATATTTTAAAACTTATTACTTCTGATGATCAAATCTTGATGTTAGGCAGCATCAGCGTGCATGCAAAATTTCAAGTTTCAAGGATCTTCAGAAGTGCTCTAAATTAAGGTTTGACACGAAACGAAGAGAAGAAAAACGTGGTAACATAGATAACACCTAGCATCAAAAAACATGATACTAGAGTTATCTTGTTGTTATGGGTTTACGGTTCGTTAGCAGTCGGTGTGGCTGCAGAGAGAAATTCAAGAATTCATTTGCAAAGAAATTAACGGAATAATCAAACAGTAATAATGATGAAACTTAGTAGTTAAGGAATCAAAAATACAATAAGAGGACGAGTGAATAATAGCGGGAGTATTGGTGCCACTTACATGAATAGAGCTTACGGGAGGAAAGTTTTAGCGCAATATAGTTCCGACCTGCAAAAACGGACCCGGTAAATGATCAACAGATGAGAAAGACAGGCTAAAACTGCGTATTTAGCTTAGAATTACTTGTTCCGAAATATAAGATGCAACAATGTAAGGGATAGAAATGATTGCTATTTATATATCGGAGTATTGATTGTATAATTTGTTTATAGTCCGGAATTTAAATTGTCATTTTAGTTAAGAGTTTACGGGAGGCTAAGTGCGGAAGGAGGAGGTGATTAGATTATTCTGTCGTGGAAAGCCGGAGCGGAGGTATGTGCTGTGTTAGATTGTGAATATGTAAATATATATGTGAATAGATTTGATGCGGAATAGATTTGTGAATATTTAGAGTTTATATGCGTTTTAATGTTTGTTTACTGTCAGTTATTTATCTATTTTTATTTGGTTCTTTTATAGGAAAGCCTCAAAATGGAAATTTAGCCTCAAGAGCTAAGCACCAAGATCAAGCCATGAAGTGAACTTGCTAGTGTCATTATTTANTCAAGTTTCCAGGATCTTCAGAAGTGCTCTAAATTAAGGTTTGACACGAAACGAAGAGAAGAAAAACGTGGTAACATAGATAACACCTAGCATCAAAAAACATGATACTAGAGTTATCTTGTTGTTAAGGGTTACGGTTCGTTAGCAGTCGGTGTGGCTGCAGAGAGAAATTCAAGAATTCAATTGCAAAAAATTAACATAATAATCAAATAGGAATAATGATGAAACTTGGTAGTTAAGGAATCAAAAATACAATACGAGGACGAGTGAATAATGGCGGGAGTATTGGTGCCACTTACATGAACAGAGCTTACGGGAGGAAAGTTTTAGCCCAATATAGTTCCGACCTGCAAAAACGGACCCGGTAAAAGATTAACAGATGTGAAAGACAGGCTAAAACTGCGTATTTCACTTAGAATTACTTATTCCGAAATATAGGATGCAAAAAATAAACATAAAAGTTCAAATAGGTTATAACTCACCAGTCGAGTGTATTTGAACGTGATCCGAGTATAATAACGAGTCTAGCGTTATTAGACTACAAATATTAAATATTTGGTCATTACCGTGTTACTGGCCTTGTATATTTAAAGTGCTACTGGCCTCGTATATTTAGCGTGCTACTGCTCTCTTATATATTTACCGTTCTACTGGTCTTATATATTTACCGTGCTACTGGTCTTATATATTTACCGTGCTACTGGTCTCGTATACTTAAGTATACTCGTATACTTACTTAAATGATATTTGACAAAGTGGAACATTCGCCCCTGTAAGTGTGTAAATCAGCTCATAATACAGAACTTAGCAAGGTTATAAACTGGATCAATCTTGAATGAATGAACCATCCCGAAAATTTCATCCTAAAATTGTTTTCGACTCGTGTTTAGAACTGTCATCTTCTGACGTTCGATCATCAACCCTTATATTGCTGTGGGTTCACTCTAAAAATCAATCCACTTGTATTCCACAAAGTCCACTTCAATTCCACTTTTAATATTTCAAGTTCAATCCCTAAACTTTCCTGAAAATTTTAACAATAAAACTAATCAATGAAATGCTAAAGATAGTTTGGTTGCTAAAAATGATAAAATATTTAAAACAAAAATCATATTGAAACAGTATTCTAATTCAATCCATTCACAATAACATTTACACACGATAGTCACACTTAAAATCCTTCTCTAGTACAAGACACGTACCTCCATCACGTATGAACAGTCAGGTTGTCTATAAACCTTAAGTTTCAAAAAATGTCTCCAATTAAAACCTTAACATTATTTCAACATCAGGATTTTCAAGTTACTGTAAGGCGTAATTAATTTTTTTAGCGAACGCCTTTCTTCGACATCTTTCTGCTTTTTTATAGTATATAGCATGCTTTGAGTTCACATTTCTTTTCCATTGAAAGCGATTTACCGCTAATTTTCTTAGTCTTATCTGGCAAGCGCCATCGCATGCCACCTCTAGACGCCAACTCTACTACGCACCACACAGTAACTTGGATAAGCGGAGCGTCTGGATAGAAAATATAAATTTTTATTTACAGACGGATCATTTTGAAACTTGGTAAACATATGTAAAACATAAATCTGAGACTTTTTTGTTTCAGTAATTTATTCGAAAAATATGAAAGAAAACGTGAAATTAAAAAAAAAAACGGCAAAAAGTGGGGGCACTGTAAAAATTTATCTGCTTGTTCAATTAACATGCAAACTATCGACATACATATCGTTTGATTCGTAAAGACCATATCTAGCGAATGACCGACCCCACTTTTCCAAAATTAATTTTTTTGAGTGGGGGAGGATTTTCCGAATTTTTCAATTTTCGCCCCTTTCCCGTTTTTTTCAATATATAATCCAAACTAAAAGAAAATAAAAAGTGACCAGATGATCGCTAGATATTTTTTTTACCATACGAATGGTATAACTCTCAATGTTGTAGCTTGAAAATCGTAGGAGCTAGATTTTTAAGATGGCGTATTTCAGAAATTTTCATTTTTCCGGAGGGCCAAACAATTAAAATTTATAAAAAAAATGAGAAAATGCTGAAAAAAATGCATGAGCCCCATACTGCAGCCCCAGCTTTCCCATTGCCAATTATTTGTATTGAGGATACCCTCGTGCGTCTTTAGACTAATTCCTGTCCAGTTTAATGCGAATAATAAGCTACAAATGTAATATGATATACAGTATATGATATGACATGATATACAGTATATATATCGATAAAATGTTCATTTTATAGAATTTCAAAATGGCCTAACGCAAAGGGCCTCTTGCTCGTATATCCTTGGTATTAACTTTATTGAACGCGTCTTGTTTGCAGCATTCAAACAATTACACGACAAGGTCAGGTATATTCTCATAGCTACAGCTATTCTAGGCGAGTGTTGTGAACGCAACATGTGCATTGATTCGTACGTGGACTCAAAAATGTCAATATTTTCGTGAAACCTATTGATATGTTAGCTGTCCGAGAATATAAAAACATAGGTAACACTTAGCATCGAAAAACATGACATTAGAGTTGTCTTATTGTTAAGGGTTACGGTTCGTTTGTATTCGGTGTGGCTGCAGAAAGAAATTCGAGAATTCGTACTATAGAATTCATTTACAAAGAAATTAATTGTTGCAAAATAAAATCGTCAATGAAGAGTTAGGACAAGAGAAGAGGACAAGAGAAGTGGACAAGAGAAGTGGTTCGTTTCGTTCGCCAAAACGCCTTCAACACATGTCAGCTGTGGCGTCAGAAGTGGCTTTGGAGTCCACCCCTTCTGTTAACGTCAATATGAATTAGACAAAAATTATTACTTATAATGCAATATTTAACCCTCTAATCCGAAATTTTCAATACAATCCAAAATTTTACCCTCTAATCGCAAAAACTTTTCCTCAAAACTGAATTTTCCCGCTCTAATCAAAACTTATTACTTATACAGATCCAAAATTTTACCTCTAATCCAAAATTTTAGTCTCTAATACCGAAATTTTAGTTTCTAATCCTAAAATTTTTTCCTCAAGACTGAATTTCCCACTCTAATCAAAAATTATTACTTATAATGCAATATTTTACCCTCCAATCCAAAATTTTGCCCTCTAATCCCCCAAATTTTCTTTTTTATCATAAAATTTCCACAAGGCCAGCCTAACCTGCCACTCTTTAGCATTTTGATACGAGGCCAGTAGCACGGTAAATATACGAGGCCAGTAGCACGGTAAATATACGAGGCCAGTAGCACGGTAAATATACGAGGCCAGTAGCACGGTAAATATACGAGGCCAGCTAGTAGCACGGTAAATATACGAGGCC
Source organism: Hyalella azteca (assembly GCF_000764305.2). Classification (NCBI taxonomy): domain Eukaryota; kingdom Metazoa; phylum Arthropoda; class Malacostraca; order Amphipoda; family Hyalellidae; genus Hyalella; species Hyalella azteca. The sequence goes on from NW_025937179.1 coordinate 9,821, forward strand.
AGTAGCACGGTAAATATACGAGGCCAGTAGCACGGTAAATATACGAGGCCAGTAGCACGGTAAGTAATGACCAAGTACTAAATATTTGTAGTGGCCACCAATACATTCAACGCAACTGTCTTTCTTAACTTCAACGCTAGACTCGCCATTAGACTTTGATCCTACACTCGACTGGTGAGTCTTATTACCCACTTGAACTTTTTATGTTTTTTGTTGTATCTTATGTTTTAGAATGAGTAATTTTAATAAAATAAGTGTTTTATAATGAATAAAATAAGTATTTTAGAATAAATAAGTAAGTGAAATACGTAGCTTTAGCCTGTCTTCCTCATCTGTTACTCATTTACCGGGTCCGTTTTGGCAGGTCGGAACTATATTGGGCTAAAACTTTCCTCCCGTAAGCTCTATTCATGTAAGTGACACCAATACTATCGCCATTAATCACTCGTCTTTGTATTGTATTTTTACAACACTTCTCTTTAACTTCGCTTCTTGTTGTTTGTTTGTCTGTCTGTGTGTCTGTCTGTCTGCTACAAATATCATAATCGATACTTAACACACTTCTACCTGTCAAATCGATCTGAAATTCGGCACACTTTCGTAAAGTTGGAGACAATGCATGAATCAATCGACAGATTAAATGGTTTTATGAATGATTTTTTTAAATATTAAAAAAATTAAAAATAATTTTGGCAGCTACAAATCTTATTATCGATATTTGATACACTTCTATCTGTCCAATCGATCTGAAAATTTTCACACTTGCGTAAAGTTGGAGACAATGCATGAATCAATTGACAGATTAAATAATTTTATTATTTAAAAATTTTTTTCATTATTAAAAAAAATTAAAAATAATTTTGTCTGCTACAAATCTTATAAACCTTATATGACACAATTTGACCTGTCAAATCGATCTGAAATTTTGCACAATTGCATAAAGTCAGAGACAATGCATAAATCAGTTGACAGAATGAATAATTTCGATAATTTGCAAAATTTAGATATATTAAAAAAATTGTGAAAAATAATTTTTTTCAATATTGAAGAAAAAATTTGAAAATAACTATTTTCAATAATTGAAAATAAAATTAGAAATTAATTGTACATGTGTAACATCCAAGGCACTGGATTGTTCAAAAGTGTTGCCTCTAAAAGTAATTTTTAAACGCATATATTATTGA
>NW_025937180.1:0-1371 GCF_000764305.2 Hyalella azteca
TTCCTGTTTATACGAATACTTGAACGCTGGGGAAACATCTCTTCTGTAACTAATTGTAAATATGAATTATTGGGAAGATGCATGATGATGTCCAAAATCGGTGCTTACATACAACCAATTTGTCACGCTTTATAAATGATTGTTACTAAATTTTTAATTCCAATCTAAATTTGATGGAGAGAAGTCAATGTTATTGTAGATGAACGGAGTACAGGAAGTTTAGCTTGTAGACATGGAAAGTTTGAGGGGGGGTCTACCCTCCAGAAGAACTTCTACATTTACTAACGGATCTTTCTGAAACTTACACCATGTCTGTAAAACAAAAAAAAAACACATGTCCTGGCTAAATTTCAAACGGCCACCTCATCGAGCCAGGCAGGAACAATTGGAAATAAAGTCTTGCGAAATCTCCATTTAAATCTTCTTTATTACAGGTTTTGTAAAACTGCGGGACAAATACCGAACATCAGAACAAATGAAAATACAAATGAAAGATTTAGATCAAGTACATATATACAAGGGTATCGCTTAACTCCTGGCTAAACAGATTATAGCACAACAATTGAGAACGTAGCAACGAATGTGAATTACTATATAGGAACTTACGTGGATGGCATGTGTCCTAGTCTTCAAATTCAAGAATTGTCAACGGGAATTCAAATTTACTTTACTCTCTCCAAAAGAAAGAAAACGAATTTAGTTCACACTGGAGAAATATACACTAGCTACTATAACATGAACAAGGCAATATGACAATTATAGCAAATTGACCTAAAGATTAATTCAGCGGAAGCTTTCAGCTGTAGCTTAACTCCTAGGAACATCAAAACTGTAATGAACGGTAGGTGGCTGCGACCCCGAATACAGCTACGTGCTACGCCGTAAGGCTACAAACTAAAAGTATATGTCGCACGCTTACTGGACGTAAGAACACATTTTGTTCGTATGATTTTTTTCGAAAAATAGAAAGCGTGAAATTCATAGAAAACCGACAAAAAAAGGGGTACTGTAGAAATCTATCTCCTCCTAGGGTTTTCAAGCTACAACATTGAGACATATACCATTCGATTTGTAAAGACCATACCAATCGAGTCACGAAGCCCGATTTTTTTATTTGATTTTGCCTTAGTTTTTTATACGCGTTTTCCCGTTTTATCTCATTTTCTTCTAATTTTCTTCAAAATTTTCCCCTTCCCCCATTTTGAATCCAAACTATGCACAAATAAAAAAAAAAGGATTCGTTTCTCGATAGGTATGGTCTTTACGAATCGAATGGTATATGTCTCATCGCTGTAGCTTCAAAACTGTAGGAGGAGATAGGTTTTCCGTGACAATAAGTGTGAATGTAGAGGAGAGCGCGACAAAGTCCCG
>NW_025937181.1:0-620 GCF_000764305.2 Hyalella azteca
ACCGCCCGGCCTCCTCGCCGATTATGACCAGAAACTGGCGCACAGAGCTGGGATCGAACCCGCGCCTCTCTGCGCCAATCTTGGTACTCTGAACTTTAACCACTGGGCCACGTCGTCGTGCAATGCAAATTACAATGCGGTTACTTAGTACAGTGCAATACTAAATTGTTGTGAGCTCGTAACTCTCTTAGCCAATCACTGACGGCATACCCAGCTAAACCCGCCAATCACAGGCGAATATCTGCCGCTACGTGTACTTAGGCCTCTACGTGTACTTAGGCCACTGCGTATACTTAATAGGCCGCTACGTGTACTTTAGCCGCTGCGTATACTTAATTAGGCCGCTACGTGTACGAGGGATGTTAACTCAGCGTCTGGTGCGTAAGTTAAGCGTAACGATCAGTATCTAGTTAGCGTAATTCAGTTTACTCAGCGTAAGTATCTGTGACACATCTGGCAAATGACGTAAAATAACATTTATTGTGCGTTGATTGCAAACAATAAACGTTTAATCAACGTTTTTCGCCTTTGTATGGGTATTAATGGCCTCTTCTTCTCAGCGTTAGATTAGTTAAGATGAACAACAACGTAACGGCAAATCAGCTATATACTGATAACAT
>NW_025937182.1:0-1361 GCF_000764305.2 Hyalella azteca
TTATCCGTGAGCATGCGGCCGACGTAGACACAAATGAAGCTTCCACGTGGCACGTCATGTAACGTACGCACGCCCCAGCCCCTGCGAGCTGTTTTGAAGAGCTGAAGTTTGATACGCAGCGGGTTCTGCACCACACGATTCTGGCATGTATGCTTGCACGCGCATCTGTAGGAAAAACAAATGAAAATTTTTTGAATAAAACCATAACAACAGATTACAGTCGTGAGCACTGAGCAGTTGGCGATTTTCCAGAACTTTACGATTGCCAGAGAACCTGTAACAATGTAATGTGTATTCGAACACGATCTAAACACTCTGAACACTCTGGCAATGTGTAATTGCCAGAGAACCTGTAACAAAAGTGTACTTGAGAAATGTAAAAACTCGCAAGGAGCATGAATCCGAGCGATAAAAAAATTGTAGATCACTGTTCGCTAATACACATAATATTATAACACTTCACTCGCCAGTATCAGGGAAATTGATATTTCAATTAAAACGTATGATTGGGGTCACAAGTCTGATTTGGCGTAGGATGCTTGCACAAACCAAGTGTTTAAGAACATTGTTAGAAGTCTACAAGAAAAAGTGGTCACGATTATATAACAGTCTTGATATCGTTATTCACTTACCTGGAGTTACATTCGAATATGCCTGAAGTGACTTGTTCGTAGAGGCGCCTGTGCACGTAGCCAGGGTCGTTGAGCTGAAGTTTAGGCGGGAGTCTCTTGTTGCTCTCGAGCGTTAACTGCCAGCACTCGCAACGAGACTTATCCTGTTACCCAAGCGATTTGTTATTTGTGTTAATAATATTGTGTTAATAATATTTGTGTTAGCTGCCAGCACTCGCAACGAGACTTATCCTGTTACCCAAGCGATTTGGTAATAATGAATCATTGCAGTGAACTGTGCACAACTGTGATCGTTTTAAATAAAGAAACCTTGCACAAATAATCAGTTGACACACCACGTAGCAGATGATCACATGATACGATAAAAGCTTTCAGTAGTATCATACACACTCTAGTTACAAGTAATCACTAGGTTCATTTTGTATTGAAAAAATAAATTATTACAATCCGATGTGTTGTTCAAGCAATCAAGTTGAAAAACTCAATTAAATAAGATCGGAGGAATTTCAAGTTGCCGATTCATTAAAAAAATCGATTTTCAGAGACGAATATCAAAATAATATCTGATGCATCTATTGCAATATTTTTTTTACTGCAAATACCACGTTAATACGCAAGCCACAGGTATACCTGGCAGTCGTCCGTGCAGGAACAGCACACAAGGAAGTCAGTGTCGAGGTTGAGAGGAACGCCTGGTGCAGGCATGCGCACATTGCAGTACTCCAGAGG
>NW_025937183.1:0-1625 GCF_000764305.2 Hyalella azteca
TGCTGGTTTTGAAGTGCTGGTTTTGAACTGCTGGTTTTGAACTGCTGGTTTTGAACTGCTGGTTTTGAACTGCTGGTTTTGAACTGCTGGTTTTGAACTGCTGGTTTTGAAGTGCTGGTTTTGAACTGCTGGTTTTGAACTGCTGGTTTTGAACTGCTGGTTTTGAACTGCTGGTTTTTAACTGCTGGCTGTGAACTGCTGGTATTGAACTGCTGGTTTTGAACTGCTGGCTGTGAACTGCTGGTTTTGAACTGCTGGCTTTGAACTGCAAGTTTTGACTTTACGCTTTACATTTTTTCGTGACGGGCGACACGATTCAGTTTTTAAAATTTGTTGGGAACTGACAATTATGCAGTGGAATCTATCGAATGCTTCCCAACATTGTTGCTCTCTTTTAATCATATTACATGTGCAAATTCTAATTAAATGGGTTTTCCTAATCAATAAATATAATTTTCAAAATCGATGAAGTTGAACTAATATTTTTACAAACATTTTGTATCTACAAAAATTCTTGTTTGTAAAATTCTCCACAAGTCAAGTTTACTTTTTTTACTTCTCCTTTTTTTACTTTTTACTTTTTTTACTTTTGCTTTTCAAGTAAATTTATAAAGTTTCAAACATCCGTAATAACATTAAAATAAATAATACATTAGAATTACGGATGATCAATTAAAGTAACTCCTCGCACAGATCAATTAACGGATGGCAGTGTACGCGATTTATCGGACAAAAATTGATCGTTTTCATAATAGTAACATGTAATAAAAAGTGGAATAATGAATAGTGATAATAGCAAACAAACTATTTACAATTGATTGACATAAACGGGTAATCCGACTTCTGCACGCCTCATGCGCTTATGCCAATTGAATTTCAAGATTGTTATTAGAGGAATATCTCCATGACAATTACGATAGAACTTAATTCGATCTAAATTATGTGCTTGAATTCATATTTCCGGGAATTTTGTAGGATCACGCATACGAATCCGGAACATACGAGTAATTTAAACTAATATCTCAGTGTTAGGATTGTGGACTGTGCCTGCTCTAGGTGCTTCATACAATGAATAAATTGATTTTCATATAATTATATTTTTTCGATCATTCTAAGGAAAACACAGAAAATAAAATAAAAATTTCTTCGCGAATATTTTCACGATCAATAGGAAATTTCGAAGTTGTTAGAGACTTACACGAAAATAATCCGAGCTTCATGTCTTCTGACTCTGTTTTAACAACATCATACGTCAAACTAAACTAATTTATTAAATAAAATATGAGACAATGAATATTATAAACAGATATAATTCAATAATAATAATTAGAATTAAAATCCTAATAAGAAAATTATAATAATAACAATATTATATGAACAATTATTGTTTAATAATTGTTAGAGGTAATTTTATTATGTAAATAATAAAATATAAATTCATCAAATTCACGCCACTCAACACCCCACAGGTCCGCTGGTGAAGGTGCGCGTGTCCGCGGGCCACACCGCGCGTCTGCCCTGCGCGCACCAGCCGCTGTACGGCAACGACTCGACGCGTCTGGTGCTGTGGTACAGGAATGATACGTCCAGACCCTTCCTCAGGTGCTGTGGTACAGGAATGATAC